>NC_141852.1:21663119-21965619 GCF_024713525.1 Acromyrmex echinatior
TATTCAATAATATTTACTCTCATGATTAAATTTTGAGTAAAACGCATATCATCCACAAAAAATAAATAAATAATAATAATAACAAAGGACGCAAAAAATGATTGATCCAGAGATTAGATTATGGTGGTTCTTGTGTAAGAATTACATTCTTTTGAAACCGAATTTAATATTCAAATTGTTCCATCATGTCACAATTTTTTTATCGATGAAAAATAACTCGATTTTCCAGTATTTTTAACTTACGGCTTGGTTATTAACTTTATAACCTTGCATTTTATCGTTGAACTTACTTTTACCTTAGTTTGCATATTAAAACTCAAATTATAAATAGGTCTAAAAATACTGGAAAATCGAACTATATTGTCAAAGTTACAAAATAAAAAAATGATTTATTTTATTTATCGAGGACATATTTCAACATTAATATGTAAAAATTAAGTAACAATAATATATTAACAATAATGATAATAATTTTGTACAATTTATTACGATTTAGCATGCAATAGAAATTAAAAATATGTTTTCATTTTATTTTTATTAAGCAATATAGTAATGGATGCAATCTCTTTCAAAGGTTCAATCATTCCGAAAAGCTATTACAGAAACCCGGTCCTCGTAAAACGGGAGCAATTTTTTCCTTTCTTGGCTGTAATCATTATACTGCTTATAAACTACTGCCCAGCAATTTGCGAGATTATTTGTCATACACGATGGCACGTGGGTAATGTGGTGTTTTGTTCGTGAACAAAGTTTCCTCTTGCATACCACCATGGAATCACGTTCCGTTCCGCATAATAACGTAAACTGAAATGGAATCATCATAATCCGAAGACAAATGGTAGCGCGATGATTTTGCCAATACGAGTTGCATTGTATCGTCCATTTTGTCAGCTATTCCGACTCGCTTCCGCGGCATTCTGTTATAACTCTATAAACATTCCCTCACTAAAATATGTATTCACACACTGTAAGTTGCATATACTAGACAATACTAAAATAACATCTTTGATCCAACATTGTTTCTCATTCTAAAATTTTTTGATAAATTTTTGAAAAATCTTTTTCGCTTTTTATCCCTCTTCTCTTCTTTTAGTCGGCAGTCAGGAAAATGTTCTGTCATATCTCGCGTCAAAGAGGGGCGTGTGTAACATACGGAGATCGTTTAGCCGTTGTGTGAAGCTCTTAGCTAAATTTACTTAGAAAATTCCCACCGAAACTTCTCGAGCTCCATAGCATGGGAGAATGTGTTAGGACGCGCGATATTTCATCTCGCGCCATTTCCCACGAGAAAGGATAAGGGTTAAGCCTCGGAGTTTCGACTCAAAATGGTTCTTTTGTAAGTAAACTGGTTTTAAAGTGACATCATTGACATAGAAAATATTATACGTTATTAATATACAACAAAACATCTTTGTTTTATTCACCTTTAATTTTCCTTGAATATACGATCAGCATTCATGATGTTAAATCATTTATCGCATGCTTGATTTGACTTTTAATATGAATTCATAACTAAAATTAATATATGGATTCAATAAATTTTCTATAGATCGATACTTTGAAATAAAATTAAATAGATAATATTTATTTTGATGGATTTTTAGTTATTCCGGAATTTTATGAGTATAGCAAAAAAAGATCACATATCTTCTTATATATTTCATTTTTTTACAAAATTACAAATTTTTCAGGAAATTATAAAAATTATAAGCTACAAAATATGAATTATATAGGTTGTTATTTGCTTACTCTAATGAAATATATCTCTATGAAAATATTCGTCTGCTTCTCATTCATTTTTTATTTTTATTATATATATATAAAATTTATTTACGTTTTTTTAAATATATTATTTGAATTATGCAAGAGAAGAGTAAAAAAAATATCGGTTTAAGTGAGCATTGTTCATTGTATTGTTTTCTACTTTCGCATCTTGTTACGAAAGATAAAGAGAACTTAGTGCTTCTTACAGTTTAAAATAATTAAAACTAGCATTTGATTATTTTTATGCGAAAGAAGTAATGGTAAGAAATACTTACTAATTAATAAATCTTTTTTTTTAACAATGGTTAACAACGTCGCAATTTAGAGTTTTAGAGCTATGCAAAATGCTGCGCATAATATTTTGAAAGGAGCTCCACGTAGAGAATTACTATACAAACACCGTATATACGTGTATGTAATAACGTGTACATGTACAGTATAAACACAGCGTATGATAACGCGCATATCTCTTACGTTATTTTATTGTTGTGACATATCTTTACAAATTCAGTCGTGTTTGCCTAAAAAGATTTATACACAATTATATTTTAAATTTAACGTATCTTTCAAAATCCATGAAATAACCATCTATAATATAGTTAATGAGGGAGAATGTTCTGTATGTTTGTAAATATTAATTTGTTATGACACATTTATAGAGAAGCAGAAATGTGTAGAGTGTACTCATACGTAACATAATCTCAGTGTGATTATACAACGCGAATTAATACATCAAGCAATTTCCATCTGTGTGTCATTCATTATCGATGTATGCTGCATTTGTACTAATGTTTAATAGATTTTGCGATAACAATGTTAAATTTAAGCAATTTGGAATTTAATTATCTATTCTCTCTCTCTCTCTCTCTCTCTCTCTCTCTCTCTCTCTCTCTCTCTCTCTCTTTCTCATGCATATGCATTATAACATTATAATTGTCTCCTATATTTATTGCATAATTTAAATATCGAGACTTATTAATTAATACAAGTTCATCTCAAGTACGAGTGAAATAATAATTATTACGATTAATTTAATTTTGTTATATATAATTTTATTATATTTTTTTTTAGAAATAAGTAACTATTTTCTTCTATTATTAATAAATAGCTATTATTTCCTTCTGTTATTAATATGTGAAGATAAATATAATTTTTCCACTTATTTTCTTCTTTAATTGTAATATACTTTCAATATTGTAATATATTTAACTGCAGTGTTATATGGGATTGAGACGCAATCACTTGTTAACCAAGAAGGCAATTTTTTTGTACGCTGTTTGTGCTTTTCTCACTTTCCGACTGAACAGAAGATATTCTTTGTTAATGTATTAATTATGTATTTGCTGAAGATGGCTAAAACTGATAGCGGAAACGTTCAAACTAACATCTTTTAATACACATTATACAATACTATTAATGATTATATAAGTAGATTGCGCACCTCTTACCGCATTGACTCCAAAGAAACCATCTTAAATCTATATTATATTTTTACAATTATTAGAAATCCTAATATATTTTTATATATATATTATTTACTCTAAATTGTCATAATTAACAGATTATGCAAACCCAATTATCAGTGGTACGAACGCAAATCGGCATTTTGACGGTTGAAATTGTTATTAAGCCTAATAGTGGCCATATTCGAGCTCTACGTAGTATGGAAACATGAGCCACATTGAATTGCCACAGAAATTAATATCGGCATGACGAACCGCTAATGCACATTAATCACGCCTTGGGGTTTCCCAGTCAGTTAATCTGCATGTTTATAGGGAAATCTACGCATATCTTCATACATCCAGTTGCTCGTTATTCTAATTACAATTCATGAGAATAGAATGGATGTACACGTTGAAAATTAGAAAGGGAATATCTTGTTCACGATGCATAAATGATATAAATGACTAGTGACCGAAACTTGCTATTTACAGCTTTGATATTGATATCGTATTTACAATGAATGTAATGAATAAAATACAAATGATAATGATAATGATATTTTTATGAAATTATTAAATGATAATAATAATAATAATTTTATGAAATTACTATATCTCATTGTATCATATGCAAATCATTTCAGATGAAATTAATTTATGAAATATTGTAAGGAAATTTTGTTTTCTTTATAGTAAAAATTTAAGAAATGTATATACATTATATAATCTTAACACCAAAAATTAGAAGTATTTATATTTTTCTTATTTTTTCTGAAACTCTTTTATCTGTATTGATTCCTTTCAGTTAGCGGTTTATTATACATAGGTTCAAAGGATTCTTGAACTAAAAGATAATTTATAACAAATGCTAAAAATAATTTTTTAATTAAAAATGCTAAAAATAATTTTTTAATTAAAAATGCTAAAAATAATTTTTTAATTAAAACGTTAATAATAGTTAATAAAATGCCTAATATTTTTGGCCAAGACTGTAATCAATTTTTTTTATAAAAAAAAATAAAAGTATTATTCTTTGTAAATTGTAATATATGTCTACGACTTACTTTTTTCCAAAAATATAATTTTAGATCTGAAAATTATAGCATCATTATAATTTATTAAAAATATTTGCATATATTTTTTAATACATAAAATAGAAATAATATACTCAAAGCACTTTTTATAAATGCTTTAAATGTTTAAATGCTTGTAAATTTAAAATATCACAGTATCTCTTTCACTTTCAGATATTAATTTTTAGTATGCAGTTTTCATTTTTCTTCAAAACAAAACTGGCAGATTTCGCAAAAATTTGTAATCTTCTATTTTAGTATAAGTGTAAAAATATGTTATTTCCACGATTTTATTATAAAGCTCCGATCGAGATTTATAAAATTCTATCACACGTAATTAAAAAAGAACTCTTACATTGCATCGTGTTTTTGCAGCAATCTTTGTGACATTTGCAACAAAATTTTATGCAACTATATGTATAATTTTTACCAGGAAAAATGCTTTTATCACAATGTTCGAAAATTAAAATAACTTATAAAATAAAAAAGCCTGTTTTCTCTATTTTTAAGATTGCTTTATACATATTATGAATGTTAATGATGCAAACAAATGTTATTCTATTATTTATAATTATAGTTTAATAAAGTTAGCAGTTTCATAACAGTAGATATATATATGACTTAGACAAATATATTTCTCGACTGGATAGGAACACAATCCGCATTCTACAATCATATTTCATTTTCGGTGTAGTTAATTAGCGCCACTACCGTGTCTCTAGATGTTATTAATATTTATAACTATAATTATATGTTATTATAATGATTATTATTATTGTATTAGTAATAATAACTATAATTATAGTCACTTTCAATTATTTACGATTTATATATATTTATTGATAAAACTATACATATAATTATTATTACTAACATTATAGTGATACTAATATCTTATTTGCATATTTGCAATTACACGTAATTATAGTTACAAATATCAAAATTTTATCTCTTATTGTATCGTTACACCACACTATATAATTGTTATACCTCTGATCCGTCGGATTCGTCATTTAATTGTTAACGTAAACAAGTACTAATTAGGAGACTACCTCACGTTCTAACAGTTAAACAACCGATTTTCATTCCGAAATTTCGGACGGGCATGTCGACCATCAGTGAAACCTGACCGACGTAGTCTGGAACCGGACGCACTCAACGAGACCGCTTATTGTTGGTGCAGCGCGGTACACGTGCAATTGCGTGCAGCACACCTTGTGATTGAACTATCAGAAAGGTTGTTCGTGAAATTTGCATGGCAATCGCGACATTATGAAGTCGGGTCCCGCGCGGTTAATTCTCTCGTCGTTGGCTCTCTATTCTCTTTTTAGCCTTGCTGTGAGAACGATTGTTCCAAGTAGAGTAATCTACATACGTATAAGTCGCTCCGTAAAACTTTAACACTTTGTTAGAAGATCTCTTTTTCTATACATTTCTCTCGCTTGTCCTTTTAGATATATTTGCATCAAGAAGTGAAATATCATTATTTTAGAAAAATTGATGTTGCACATTTAAAAAATATGGAATTAATGTGAAATGCCAAGAACGTTGCCATTTGAATGAAATAGGCCGATATTTTTATTCAGGTTGACATGATATCATGATTATCAAATGGCAAAGTACGAATGGAAAGTATCGAAAACTTTTCCTCCCCCCCCCCCCCTCTCTCACTCTCCCTCTCCCTTTTAGACCGTAACAAGAGTTTGGAAAATGTATATATTGGGCTCGTTGGCATTAACTATATTGACATTAACTATATTAGTGACGACGTTTTAAAAATATCATTATACTTAAATTAAATCTGAGTTTACGACGCTGGATAGCGGAAAACTGAATCTGTCACGTGAAAGGATAACAGATTCAACAAACGTTGATACGTTACGAAAGATAAATTTTAAGCGAAATAAAATTGCTGAAAAAAAAATTTGATTTAAACAACGTACAGAGCGTATATGGGTATTATAATTAGTATAAAAGATTTATTTAAAAATAAAATATAAAAATTTTGAAATAGTTTTTGTTACAGTTGCTATTTTTTCAATATCTTTTTCATTTGGAAACTATACCTAGTTTTCTCGGTCTTTTTAAAGAATCCAATTTTTTATTTAGTAACACATTCAATTTAGAATGAAACAAAATATAAAGAGAAAAAAATAATGACTTTTATTTTCAGTACAAAAGGTAAATCCAGTACTATTATATGTATATGTTTACGAAACGCGAAGATCTTGGCATTTAATGAAAACGAGATGATATTGTCTTGCATAGAAACTCATAGAAGCCCGTCATAAAGCACGCCGAGGAATCTCGTCTGTCAAAGCGTCCGAGAAAATCCAGGTCTCAGTCTCGCTCTCATTTGAAATTTTGCGCAATTTAAGCCTCCGCGGAACGTATCACTATCGTCTCTGGGGATCTGTGTGTGTATGCATCCAGTATGCATGCATAATGCATGTAGCTTTATCTAGCCGCGCGTAGGCCGTGTCCCGTGGCCTAGGCGTCGATCAATGGCTGGCATTGGTCGATATATTAATCTAGCGTGTAGTTTGCCATATACACACACACACACCTTGCAGGTCCCCGAGCACGCTTCTCGTGCCTGGAACGGACTCTCGGCTCTCACGATGCACGATGCACGATGCACCACGCCGCGCCGTGCCGCATCGACGCACGTGGGGAAACGCTCTCCCGACGCGACAACAATCGTGGGCTGCATCGCGTGGCATCACGCGACAAAGACGGGCGAATGAGTGTAGAATAAACGCGAGATGGTGAGTGTGACGTTGCAAAAAAAAAAAAAAAAAAAATGATCGAATTTTTCCACCCGATCGCCGTTGCAATCCGCCATTCCTCGTATCTCTACTTGCGCTTTTTGTGCCTCTCGACGCTTTTGGCAAACACGTTTCAGGCAATATTGACCTGATATGGTCAGCGCGTAATGCGAACAAGTAACGGTTCGCATAAAACGAGAGATATCTCTGCTTACGAAAGCACGGGACTCTCGATAACGTTTTTTACGCTGTTTTTATATTGCCGTATGTACCGATGAAAAAACTAACGAACGGCTACGTCGGTCTGTCGAATTTCTCGCGACGCTTGACCGCGTCAAGTGCATCGTAAACGTCGCGCGAGTTGCTGCAATTGTGTTTACAAGCCGAAAAATATTGTCCAGGATGTGAATGCTTCATTGAATAACTTTACTGACGTACTGTTTTTATTGTTAAAAACTTGCGTTGATGTTAAACGCAAAGTCAAACAAAAATTGCAAACATCCAAATGTCAAGTACCAACGAGATATAATTGAATTTGAATATTGTTTATATCAGTATTTTATAGATATATATATATATTTGTTTATAAAATTTGTGACCAGATATTTATGAAACCAAAGTAGAATAACAACCTTATGTTAGAGAGATGGGGGAGAATATATGGATGTATGCAAAAACGATTCTGCTAATCTATTGAAAAGTTTAACTAAATACACTTCTGAAAATAATTTTGTTAGACCATCAATAAATAATTACGTAGAACGCTCAAATTGGTTGCTGGAGTGTTCAAACTTTTGTTTATCATGCTTGAGATTGTTAGGTGATTATTTAGATGCTCCAACAAAATTATTTTCAGATCTTTATCTACTAAATTTTTAGATACTTTGACAAAATCGTTCTTTCCATATGGAATGTAAAGTTAAATACAAAACATACGAAAAAAATTTATTAATAAATATTACAATAAGTAAACATTTATTTGCAGTAAATAAAGATTTACTCAATAAAAAAATGATAGTTAAATTAAATTAATGATTCTAATACCAAATGTATACTATTTAAAAAAGCAATTGCTCACTCAATCCCTTGAGTTAAATAACATTTTGTTATTTTTAATTTCCATAAATGTCAAAATGTATCAAAATGTAAATTAATCCAGTTATTTTTAAAATAAATGACATTCATATTAACAAATGCGTTTAATAAATAGTAAATTATTAGTTGAGTCAAATTTAATACGTTTTCTTAGATTATTTAACTTGAATATTTTAATTAAATTAACAATATACTAATAAGGAGCAGAAGCGGTCTATGAAATGATTAAAAATAACTCAAATTGGATATAATTTAATATTACGAATTTAACAGTGTACATGATATATGTAATATTTATTAAGATTTATTTAAATAAATATTTATTAAAATTTAATATTCTTTCAATGTACAATAATAACAATTTATTTTTAAAAAGTAACAAATATAATATAATTAATATTTCGATATATAATTCATATTTGGCTGAATAACGAAGTAACTATCTCAAAAGCAATACTGTATCGTCGAAAGTAGGTCATGTTACATTTGATATCAATTACCTATTAACTCACGTGTAATCGTGCACGTGGGTCCTCTCTATTTCATCGCGCGATTCGGATTCGTGGCCGAGAGTTTAGCGCGCTCGTTATTAAGCGCAGAGGGGAATGTAGAACGGAATGGCGAGGCGGCGACTCGTGGCCGCATCTCTATAGTCGGCGCAAGTCTGTCGGAAGTGCATCGAACGCGAACGCAGCTCTCGCCGAATGTCGCATTCACAACCGATGCATGACGCGCCGGACGCGCGTGCTAAAGGCAAGATATTCCGTATACGATCGAGTAGGTTGCATCTACCGTTGCATCTGATCATCCGAGATCGAATCTGCTTGTACACATCCACGCCCATATTACCCACATACGATGTCCCGGTTTAATACGGCGTGTCATTTACAAATATATTCACCGTCCTTTCAGTCGTGCATCGCGATAAAGCCTGATCTACATAAAATGCAGAATCGTAGATCGCAAGATTAGAAAAAAACTAATCTAACGTATTTTAATTATAGATTCAGGACAATAGGACGCAGGACGCAGAATGCAGGATGCAGGAAGTTGGGTGAATTTCAACTTTCGCGTCCTGCGTCCTATTTGTGGGCCTGCGACCTATAATCTGAAATACCTACATTTCACTTACGACCCCTGACCTGCGTTCCGAGTGATATGTAAATCGGGCTTAACGCGGCTACACAACGCGCACGATCGAAGAATGTAATTGAGTGTAGAGAAGAGATGTGGATGAAAGGCGGATGAGCTCTCTTTTCAAGAACAGTCGGCTTTTGAGTCGGCGCGGTGGCTCGCAGTTTGTATCGTTGGGTTTTTGCTGTTCGCGGCAAAGCCTCTGTGACAAAATGTTTTCAATATCGAAATATTTTGCTCACGTTTCGTTCCCTTGCAATCGTGCGACAAAGAGAGGTATTTATCTGTATCTGAAAGCAATTTGAGCTTCGAAAACATACGTTTCGTGTTGATAACATAGCGGAACGCAGCCGCGTAAAGATATTTTTTTTTTTTCATGAAAAAACGAAGTTCTAAAAATTAAAAACGTGCGAGATATCTGCGTTAAAAGATCTCTAATTTGAATATGCATCTGATATTTACGCAAGACTTTCGTACGAAATTCTTTTTACGAACGAGTGGATTAATTTCTTTCACTATGCCTGTTTTGATGTCATCTTTACTGAAAAACAATTAGTAGTAATAACTCAAATAGTGTCATATTTTGAGGCAAGAAATACAATGAAATAATGAATTATAATAAATCTTATTCAAGAAAAAACTGTAAAATTACAATAAAAAAATAAAACACCTTCTAAAGAAAGGAACGATTCTGTCGAAGTACATATCTTAAAATTTAGTTAAATCTACAAATAATTTTATTAGACTATCAAAATGATTATGTACTCAAGCACGCATAGAAAAAATGATTTTACTAAAATATCTAAAAATTTAGCGATATATAGATATAAATTTGAAAATAATTTTGTTGAGCCATTAAAATAATTATGCAAAATGCTCAAACTGATTGTTAGAATATCAAAACTTGTTGTAGTATTGCTCATCATATTTAAGATTTCTACACACACATAATTATTTTAATCTAACAAAATTATTTTCAGATCTGTAACTTAGAAACTAAATTTGTAGCTACTTTTGTATAGATATTTCAGCAAAATCTTTCTTTCCGTGTGATGAGCAATGCTTTGAAAACTTTTGATTTTCTAGTAACCAAGCAAGATGACGTCAAATGACATCTTTAACGTGATTTCAATAAGATTTCGTTAAAAATCGTAATTTTATTGTCTGAGTAGTTCGATTGTCTTTTATATAAGTATCTTATAAGTCTTTTAATAGTCCAACGAAATTATTTTCAGATTTGTCTCTAACTAAATTTTTTAATACTTCAACAGAATTATTCTTTTCGTGTACAATTTTCGAACCGTGGCAGCTATTTTATAATTAATGCAATTCTTGAAAAAACGAACCGAAAGAGCTTTTCCCTGAAGCGGGCTTTTAAGTGACTTGCACTTCGGCCCGCGAGCGATTTTTTAATGCGCCTCCAATCCATTTGCGACAAAAACGGGGCGCGAACTCCTTTGCTGAAGTAGGTACCGAGTTTGCAACTTGGCGAAGTTTCGAGACGACTAAGTTCCTACGTCGCACGAGTCAACCTTCTCATGTGACATTAGTCATCATACTCTCGCAAATATACCGTTTGTCCTTCTCGCTCTCACGAGGACGTCTCTCCATCCTATGTCTCCCCGAATTTTTAGAATTAGAGACGCGCGAGTAAATGAAATTTTAGTACATGTTGTATGATTTATACGTGTATTTGAGTGTAAAATCGTGCGTTAGAACTCGTTCCGGCAAAATAGAAATTATCATTTGACATCCTTTTTTTATGGAAAAGGTCTTGGAGCAATGATATCCTCGGGTTGAATAACAATATTAGAAATTCACCTCAGTCCTGATTTACTTTTTATAGGAGTGCGAATTTTCCCGAGAGGTTTTCTTTTATTTGGATATCTTGGTGGATGGAATAATATATATTCGCTAAATCGTAAATAAGCAACTACATAATCGAAGCCAAAATTGGAAATTGAGGGGAAGATGATAAGATACATAACTTTGTGAAGATGATTAAGATACATAACTTTGTGGAAAAATAATTTTCATCTATAAACTGATAGCGCGGTATTTATTTAGCAATAATAATCTTGTTATTGGAATTTTGATTTATGAGATAAGCGTTTTGTATTGAAGATCAGTTTAAAATAATAAAAAAATTATGAAATAAAGATAAAATAATGAAACAATAAATAAAAATTTTATTTGAAAAACATTTTGACATTTTTCAATAAAATTGGATTCAGCTCTCTGAAATATCAATAGGGTGAAAAGTTTAAATATCCTATCCAAATATCCTGTGCATCAAACCCAAAATCGTATTATAGATAAGCATTTGCATAATCGAACTCGATGAGATAAAATGGAATGGAAGGAAGAACTTCAATCAATATTTCTTTCGTGATAACAGCACTTCACGTAAATTACATAGTCAATATCACAAATCAAATTATGAATGGTATCTCTATGACGCGCTTGCTAATTTATATTATGCATTTTAATTAAATTATATAACTTATTTATTTAGAACACTTTTTATTTTTATTTAATTTTTTCTCATATTATACTGTTATTATTTGTTATTATACTTTTACATTACATTCTTCATTATATCTTATTAAATCATATCATTTATTTCATCACATGTTATTTAATATATACGCTTTTATTTATTGATTCTAGAAATATTAAGCAGACATTATTAACTATTTTTATTTTTTTAATTATTATAAGATTCTGAAATTTTTTGATTTTTCAATAATTATGTTTTCTATACAAAAAAAATAAAATATTTATTTTTTCATTACTTTTTTTATTTTTTTAGTAATTTATTCGCTTGATCCTTTTAATAATAAGAAACGTATTTTTAGAATTAAAGCGAGAACACATTTTAAAATCTGAAAATGTTCCCAATAGAACTCTCTTTGAAGAGAAAACAACTTTCACATTTCACGATATTATTTTTTTTCAAGCCCACAATCAAACACGATTTGATATCTTAATAATCTATCCTTTAGCGGATCTTTATAGACAAACCTCGAAATCGTCGTATCTCGAGTCACGAGAGTGAGTTCATACCGACGGATTTATTACTGAGGGAAGGAAGCATTTTACGACCGTCTCGTTTTATTGGAACTTGAAGCTCTAAGGCGCTTCCTTCTCTCTGTCTATTTTTTTCTCTCCATTTCTTTGTTCAGTGAAAATTTTAGTAAGACTATTAAATTCCACACTCATAGAAAGTATGAGAATTTTTAAAACGGTCACGACACAAACGGCTGAACGAAAAGACCGTTTGAATATTCGATTAAATTTCCACTTCGTGAACGAGCGTTAAATTATGTAAGTTACTTTGCCGAAGTTGATCTCATTAACATTCGAGAATGCTATATACTCGATTTAACCGCACCACGGGCGATAAACCCTCGCGTATCCGGATGTGCGAGATTTCGCGGAGACGCGCGATTCAATAATTGATGACGGGGACTTCATTATCGAGTCGGCGAATGTTATTTTTAACGTAGCAAATCCGTTGGATCAATAGCAGAATTTAGGTGGGTATTATAAGAGAGAAATGGTTCACCATATTACCGTCTGCACGACGAGATGAAGTCTCGCTATAATCGATATCTCTAAGTTGCCATGCCAGACAGCTTAAGGTACGTTATCGTCGATCATTTTCTCATGTCAGCTTCCATTATGGATTAACTTTAATCTCGGTTTAACTTACTGTTTATTGTTTTGTAATGACTACAGCGTAGTCTACAATAAGTTGCAAACACAGTGTTGCCAGTCGCAATGCAACAGCCAATCAGAAGCGTCAACAATAATTAGTGATGCTTCTGATCGGCTGTCGCGAAGCATTGCAACGGGATATTTGCAACTTATTGTAGATCGCCCCTAAGAATTAGGAAAAGATAAAGAGTAAATTGAATTGAGATTAAAGTTAATCTTATATTGAAAATGATATTGGAAATGATATTATTTAAGAATGTTATTACACGTATTTTTTTTTATAAACAAATTTATTTTATATTGTATTTGAAAGTAATATAAAATAACAGCGGTTTAAAACTTGGATCAAAAATTATTTTAATAAAAGGTATATGTTTTTAAAAAATAATTAAGATAAAATGAAAAAAGTTTTATTTAAACTATAAAATTGTATAGTTAAATATAAATATTGATCTTATTGAACTATTTCATATATATAATATGTAAATTCATTTTTGTATGGAAAGTATAAATTTACAATTCTAGTCACTTTTTGAGACTATATGCCTGATACATCCTTA
Organism: Acromyrmex echinatior; assembly: GCF_024713525.1. NCBI lineage: Eukaryota > Metazoa > Arthropoda > Insecta > Hymenoptera > Formicidae > Acromyrmex > Acromyrmex echinatior. The sequence goes on from NC_141852.1 coordinate 21,676,679, forward strand.
AAAACCTCTATCGCGTTTTATATCAGGAGGTCATGCATTTTAAACTCGCGTTCAATATGATTACTTATATATTGACAGACTTTATCGAAGTAGCTTAAAAATTTGTTGCAAAAGAAGTTAATATAGTTAATATAGTTTGTGCAATCATATTTCGTTGATATTAACAAGTTTTATCTATAATTATATTTAAATGCACGTTTACTGAGTTTCTTTTGTACTGTTGTATATCAGAAAAAAGAAAAAGAGAGAATAAATAAATAAATAAATAAATTAATTTTTTCTGTTTTCTGTATTATTTCGACTGATAATAGTTAGAATTTTTATTTGAAAAATTCTACATATTTTTGAAGAAGGAATATAGAATTTTATTAATTATATATTATAATAATTTTATTAATTATATATTATTAGGTGTTGGAATTAATTCGTAGCGTTTTACAAGTGATGGGAAGTACTTTCATTAATGTATTTTTTAATGCTCATGTGAAATAAATAACATTCTTTCATTAAAAAACGCTACGAATTAATTCCAACACCTAATATTATATAATATATCAAAAATGGAGCGGAATTCAATACCAATTTAAAATAGAATCAGGAAACCAGAAATGGAAATTTTCCATTAGAAGTCTTCCTCAAATGTTTGATATTTTTTCTCTTTACAAAAGAATATTTTTCTACATCTTTTACATTTCTCGTTAATATTTTTTCTTTAGATTTTACTACACAATTGGTAGATATTCTCGCAAAGTAGGTCGCGATGTTTACGATATCGCATTACTGTGTTTATTCTTCATCGTAATGCCAATCTCACTTATGGTGTAAAAAGTATATTCTGAACGATTGTCTCCTTAGAATTCCCGCGTTCGCCAAGTTATTAAGGATAAAAAGTTTTTTTATTTTTCTTATATAATATGTATGTATTATGAGTTATGCAATAGATATTTCTTTACCGTGTTTTATCCGTTCAATTTGTTCGTCAATTATAATCTTTTGTAGTAGTTTTTTTTATAGAATATAAATATATCATTTTCAATAGATATTCCTAAAAGATTTTCACAAATTTCTTAAATTTCGTATAAAGTTTTCAATGCGCAATCAACTTCAAAAATCATATATATATATATAAAAGAAAATATATATATATATTTCAGAAACGACTAGCGCGAATTGATTATTTTGCTTTATCCAATGACGCGCAATAAAAGAATTGCAACATGTAAAAATGACAGCTTAAATTTTACATTTTATACAAAGAAAAAAAATTTCAGAGGAACGATTACGATGAGGAATATGCGTATACAAATAACGAGCAATTGTAGACTCGTGCAATTGTAATAAAATCTTTTGTATACTTCGCACGTCGAAGATAGTTATATTATAATAGATGATTGAGATTAAAGAGATTAAACTAATAAATATTTAATTAATTATTCTATCTATATAACATCGAAAATTAATAATTTGGGTATTAAATACCAAGAATTACTCTATCAATTAAGCAAAGTTTAATACAAAATACCTATAACTAAATTAAGCGCGATGCTAAAATGAACTGATAATGAATAAAGCCTGAACTGAACAATATGTGTACATAAAGTAGCCAATCGATAATCTGAAAATTTCCCTCTTCATCACGTCGACGATAAAATAACCAGGCATCGATTTGTTTGAATTTACAATCTCATGGTCTATGTGACGCTCGCGAACCATACGTCATGACGTCAGTATGACGTCAAAGCGGAAAGACATAATTTGTCTGTATAAACTCCTTCGGAACTGTAGCATTCCATCTTCCTGTTCCTATTTGTTCAGCATGGCACGATACGTATCCAAAACGCTAACTACGCGTGCTCCATGCTAGTATATTAATCATCCCTGTAAACTCGCCACGATGGATGCGCGTGCCTTCGGCAATAGTAGACATTGGATACGGTGGTATAAGTAACAATCACAATGCTAATGTCAATACACGACTCGCCAAGGTGCATTTAATAGTTATTAATGTGAAAATAACAAATAATATTATAAAATAAAATGAGATGAAAAGGGTACATAAGGGTCAACTTGCAAAATTTGTTGTGTATAAGAAAATTATAAAAGACGAGAAGTTTAATAAAGCTTTTTTTTTTTTTTTAATAAATACATTAAATTTCGCAATTGGTTATATATGCTGAGATATATGTCTTTCAAATCACATGTTTTGACTATCCTATTGAGCTATCTTAAAATTTCCAAAACGTATTAATGCTGAGATAACAATCCTGAAAATAACAATTTTTTATATACACTAAGAGAAAAGTGTTCAATATTTGTAACTGTAAATATAAGTGAGTGGTAAAAATATTTATGGTTCCATTTTTATAATTATTACTACTATAATGTTAGTAATGATATAATTACATTTATGTTTATATATATTTATATAAAAGAATATATAGTTGGCGCGCTGATAATGACCATAATGTACAATCTTTTGGATCTAATAATATATAAAGGTAAAGGCACAGAAATATATTTTACGAATTATATTTTGACATTTCATTATTGGAGCGCTTTAATTGTTACAACGACATTCACTCAAAGAACTTTAAAAATTATCTGTTTTTTACATCATTATTTTTACATTTAATTCATTATTTAGTTAGAATATAAGTTAATCGCAATACTCCTTGCTTGTCGAATATTTATTAGGATGAAGTCTCTAATTAAACGTGAATGAAATGTTTCGATGGATTGTTAGCGGAAATATATTATTGTATTTGTATATTATTTGTTGTATTATATATGCGATTTGCGGAGTGTTCAATGAGATAAGCGAATGCCTCTAATTAAACTGAAACGAAAGAAACGCGCGGGAGTCGGCGTGAGAGTAACGGAGTTTAACAATTAACTTCCAGCACGTAACGCACGTACACATTTACTTCGTATACTTACTCCCAGCGGGTGGAATATTAATGAGCACTGCTCTCTACCTCGTGAAGCACGTCGCAGAGCAGTTATAATTATGCTTCTGCTGAGATTAGCCGCTATCCCGTATCGTCGAAGGCCAGAGTTTGCCACTTTAACTCCGTTCGACGAACTGAATTTAACGAACATTTACCGAAAGCTTTCTTCCTTCTTTGATCATATATATATATATATATATATATATATATATAAAATGATCAAAAATTTATATATGAAATAAAGACGATCTTATTTAATAAATGTTTATAAAAATATTGTTAATCATAATGACATACATATATTTCGAAAATTTAAAAAAACGCTTTTATAATGCATTTACCATATATAGTTCATGTTACATATATTATAGAATTTTAAAAATAAAAGCGCGCGCGCGCACACACACACACACACACACACAAAAACATTTTCGATAAAAGCGTGTTTTAAATACGGGCCAATATAGACTGCACATTTCTATCCATGTTACTATCCATTTAGAAAAAATAAAATAGTTTGATTTATATATATATATATATATATATATATATATATATATATATATATATATATCTTTCAAGTATAAAAGATAGATGCTGATACAGTTGAAGAAGGATGCTAATACAATTCAATTGTTGGAATACAGATGCTGAGATCAGGACATCGCACAATCTATATCTATTACGTCTAAAGGCATGATTGAGATCGAGTCTACCTTTTAATTGATGAATTTGAATTGCTAATTCTGTAAGAATTTCAGGCCAAATGTCCACAAATCAGCTTTTGATGCGGAAAACCAGCGAAAATGTAAACTCTCACGCATTGTCCGCGGTTGAAAATTTTAATCTGATATAAACGCATACATATAACAAACAATGGTCAGTATTTCACCAATTTCTCTAGTATCCGTGTGGCGAAATAAACAGCGTAGAATATACACGCCATAAAAAAACAAAACAAGCCATTTACATATATTTTCCACGGTTAGGTAGAATCATAAATCTCTCGGACATTATTGCACTATACGCGTGTATTGCGAATAAAAAGAAATTTATAATTTATGTGATTCTTAATTAACGTGCGATACTAATTTATTTAAAAAAAATTGACATTAATTTATTTGAAGAAAATGACTTTTTGCATTCGTTTCGCATATCGTCGGTATTGGAAAGAGAGAGAAATTCTCTCTATCATCCACCTTAAAAAAGTTGATTTAAATAAATACGATTGTTATGCGTTCTTTTCGTGTCAGTTTTTCAATTACATTTATAAATTCTCGCGAAAATTTGTTTTTCGTTTCCGGGTACTGTCATATGCTGCATTTACACACGCATCCACACATGGCTGCACAAATTAATCAATAGACCGCGCGACTATACGGATAAAAATCCTATTTTTGATAATAAAGATTGTACGGCAGGAATTTTAAATTTTTTTTTCTCCCGCGCGGGTCGTCGCAGTAAATACAAAACATGAGAAATGTGTTAACTCCGTGTTTGGTTTCCCGTCAATGCTGCGCAGGTTCTATTTTTACTCGTGGACAAAAGACCATTATAATGATCCTCCCTTCGCATCAGTTACTGAGCGAAATTTCTGGCTTCATAAAGACAGAACTTTCGAATTTAAAGTTTATATTACGATTATGCAAATATAACAAACGAGTGTAATCTATAGCTTCAAGGCGTGAATCGTGTTGCAATGCAAAACAAGTTTACACTATGATGAAATATCTCGATTGTAAACATGCGAACGAAATATATTTAATATATGATGCTTTTGCGTACACGGAAAAAAATGATTTTGTCGAAATATCTAAAAATTTTGCTAGAGACATAGATATGAAAATAATTGTTGGATATTAAATTAATTAAGACTAGAATTGCGGGTCTAAAGTAACCCAATCGCGGTTCAAAGTAAATCTGGCTTTTTACGAGGAAGTAAACTTGATTAATTAGGATTATTTATGAAATATCACAAAAATCTAAAGCTTCGCGTGCAAATCCAAATTAATTGAAAAAAAGAACTATTAGAGGGATCAAAAATGACACAAACATGACCGCGGTTCTAGTGTTACGTAGAAAACTCAAGCTTAATAAGAGCAATACTGCAAAAAGTTTTGACATTAGCAACCAGTTTGAACATCCTACATAATTACCTAACCTTGATAGCACAACAAAATTAATTAAATTTTCAGATCTGTATCTAGTTAAATTTTTTTAGATATTTCAGCAAAACTTTTCGTTTATATAAAATAATCCCGTAGGGATGACTGATCCGCACAGCCATTTAGGCTTTATGAAAAGTCCGCAGAGCTTAACACAGACATTTACATAATTTATACATTATATATGTTCATATACATATGGTTTTGCATATGGTATATATATATATATATATATATATATATATATATATATATATATATAATAATGCGATTAAGAAATAATAAAAGTAAAATATACATTTAAGAATAATGCAAAAATAAAAATAAGAATTTATGTTATACGTATTAGGACATATTTGATATATTCCAACAGATATATAGCAGAAAAGCTAAAATTTGTTTTTTATTTTTATTCCTTAATTTATGGAAAATAATTATAAAAAATTTGAAAATAATGAGAATATATAATACTATCATTATTTATTTACTATGTTGAGCAAATTAAAATGAAATCTACTAAAGTTTTCAATTTATAGATTCAATATTTTTTTATTATATATTAAGACTACTTTTTTCGATAATTTAAAATACCAACTGAAAATAATTTGCTTTTTTAACTAAAAAAAGAAACCAACAATCTCCAGAAATTATAATTTTTTACGAGAATAATATTTGTACTGCTGAAAGTAGCAATTTAGAGCCAAAATGCGCGGTTGTATTTTTTTTTAATAATGTATTTTTGTATTAATTACCTAATTGCACTGCACCGTTTACCATGCTGACGCTTAACGACTTTCTTTTTATTTTTAGTTTTTTATTATTTAAATCAATTATAGAATCGAGTCTTTTAATATTTTTAAATTTGACATCTATATTTTATCGCTATTGTTGTTAATTATATTTATATCCTGAAAGAAAATGCGCAGTTTGTTTTTTAATTTTATGTTTAATATATTTGGTTTGTATTGCGTTCTTTTATTTAAAAAGATTATTAGTTCACATTTATGTATAATATATAATTTTAATTTAGATCTTGTTTTTTTTTTAAGAATGCGAATCTGTCGTAATTATTATAATTAATCCTTTGTACTTCTGAAAATAGCTCAATTTTGCTGAAACGCACATGTTTTAGTGGAATTACTAAATGAATTTTTAGTTGAATTACTAAATGAATTTTTGTTTTAATTAATTGCGCTTCGTTTACCGCGCTGACTCCTAACAGCTCTCTTTTTATGTTTGGTTTTTTATTGTTTAAATAATATTTGTATTATATCTCGTAAAAAATATTTCGTTTCAATGAAGAAAGATACCGTTATGTGATCGATTTGTCTTTTCAATTTACTATGTTACGCTTTATGGTGCACTATAGATTGATGGATGCACAAAACAGTACACGCATAGTGGTCGATAAGCCAATATTATAAAGTAGCATACAAATAGATTTGATTGACGCAACGGAAAAGTATTTTTTTTTACATGTCGATCCTGTGTACTACATGTCATCGACGAAATGTGTGCAAACAAAACCAAATGACCATGCTAATTCTTTTCCAGCGAACCGACTTGTCTTTTTTGATCCTCGCGATTCCGATTTGAACAGCAGCAGTCGGGTTTCGCGGAAACCGTTCAAGCGGAAGAAATAAATTCCGGAACTCTGCTTACACCCCCGTCTTTCCCGCGGGAGGAACGCCATGAAATAAGGGGTGATTTATGTTTCCGTTCACTGCGGCTATAAAAAAAAAAAAGCTAGAGAGCGCGTCGAAACACGGCGCTAAGGGTGAACTGCCCGCCCGCCTGCCGCGAAACAAAACGCCACTGCACGAGGATGCAGGTGAACCCGTGCTGGCTGGTGTATGACCTCAGGTGCACCGACTGCAAGGAGACGTTTGCATATCGATCAATGCCCTGTGCAGCCGACCGACCTCCATCCGTTCCAAGCGCGCTGTTAATTTATTTAAAGTATTTTTGTCTCTCTCCGCGCGAGTAACGCGTTCGTTTCTACTTGGCCAACGAGTGGAACGAATACGCGATTGTATTACTCATTATACGCGATGGAAAACGTATTTTCTCCGTGATTATACAATGGAAAAGCAGGAAGGACTTCAAAATGTTTGATAAAATATTATGAGAGTAATTATACATAAGCATTCTAAGGTTTCCACGCCGCAGACGTATTGAATTCTATTGTCAGAAGGGAGAAATTGTATGAATATTTTTTTTATATTTTACATTGAAATTAATTAAATCTTTATTTATTAATTTTTCACATATTATGCGCGTTTATAATAAAATATATTGAAAACTTCTCAATCACGCGGATTAAAAAAATGACTGTAAACGTTATTATATAATAAATGTTTCAATTTTCCTGGAAATGTAGGTGGTACGTAGATTAAATTATACGTGCATTTACAAATGTAAGATAATAAAAAGGGAAACGCTATATATTTTTTCAACTGCTACATTCAAAATTAGTATGCGGAAAAGTTAATTTATCTCGATGGATATAGTACAAAAGGAAATTCACATGATTTCTCGCTTCTGCCATCGAAATTTAGTGCGGCCACAGCGAACCAAACAAGAACTTTAAATATGCAAATGTTATATAGCTAAGCTTTTACGGCGAGTGCAAGCTATAAAACGTTCACGAATGGGAAACGTTGAATGGTCATTCTACGACTTCGAAAGCCTAGTAATATTATTCACGGTACTTGCTCGACTTGAAGCTATGCAACGAACATAGTTCTGTTCGTGGTAGATATTCTCGAACTTTTAAAAGTCAGAAACTTGTGCTTCTTACATAATATATTTTACATAACGCACATGGGTTTCTAAGAAACATCAGAGATTATCGTTCATATTAAATTTAAATAAAAATAGGAATACGGAAAACTAGTTAGAGGAATAATTAATTTCACATTGCAACTACTTTCGGTTAGTGTTGAACGTGCGCTAAAAAAAGAATTTGGTTGTACTAAATAAAATTCTTGCTTAACATATATATATTGTATAAATAAATTAGAATTTTCTGATTATAATCTATTATAATATTAATTGAGATAATCAGAATTCTGATTAATACGATCAGAATCTTCTGGTTTGTACAATTTTAATCAGAAATTTTTCTCAGTGTATATGAGAGCCTTACTAGCAGCTACATAGCTAAATAACAGTTACAAAAATAGACCATTTTGAACCTAAATAAACGAAACATTTTCCGATTTATTTTTGTTCACTGAAAATGAATCCGACCGTGGAATTGGTCTAACACGTCAGGTTTTCGAAAAAATTGAGGTTATATAATTGGCATTTTTGGTCATATTTACCATTTTTTTGTGGCTAAAATAAACTTTTTCTTTTAATTTCATTTACGCCACTTTAAAGTGTTATCTTTTACCTGTAATAAATTTATATTTATTACGGAACAATTTTTTGTCATATGCATAATTAGCATATGAAGATCGCATTGCCGTCGCGAATTATGAAAGTTTTAATCCTTCTGCAGTGTAGCTAAAATGAGTCTTCTGGCCTATTTTTGTATAAAAATAAGTTTCCTAGATAATGTAATTTTATTGTTAAGATAATTGCTGAATTCATTTTTAATTATATTAATTATTTAATTATATTCATTTTAAATTATATTAAAATTTCAAAATTAAAGCGTTCTGACAAATCGAAATTGGAAAATAGACAGAATTTTAAAAAAATATGTATCTTTTAATGTTTTTAAGACCTAAATTCAAATATAACAGAATTTTAATAAATATAAATTTATTTTATAAATATAAAAAGATAGCACTTTAAAGTGGCGTAAATGAAATTGAAAAAAAAGTTTATTTTAGCCACAAAAAAATGATAAATATGACCAAAAACGCCAATTTTGGTACCTCTCCAATTTAGTTTTTAACTTCAATTTTTTTCAAAAATCTGACATGTTAGACCAATTCCACAGCCAGTTCGTTTTCAGCGGACAAAAATACATCCGTTTTGTTTATTCAGATTCCAAAAAAGTATCGAACTATGTAATTGAAGTTCTCCGGGATCATTTTCTTTCACCTGTACCTTTGTGACACTTTCACGGTGTGCCGTGAAAGACCTTTTCACAGCACTTTGGCGACTCGCCTTCTTTTTTTCATCGTGAACGTCGACGTCGACGCTGGTCGGCCGCGTTATGTAATTAGATTCTCATGGATAAGAGGTCACCTGTTAGGAAAGTCGACCTCAGCTGCCAACGTGGTTCATGGTCGTTCGCCAATCGCTCCTGCGATATGTCACAGTGTCGTGCACAATGCCCCGTGACAAACGAGCCTGTAAATGGCCTAATTAGCAAACCCTTCTATCCCAGGATCCTTCGAATTTCCTAATGGGATTCCTATTGCTGTCAAGATTGCGCCGTTGACAAAGGATTATACTTAAACCAATCACCGCGCATATTTCTCTTGCGCTCAAGTGTGTTCTTCATTTTCGATTATATAAAAGAAATATAGATTTGGTTTGGCTCAATAAATTCTCTCCTGTTTCTGAATAAGAATTGTATCTAAAAAATGAATGATATCTGAGTGAGTCTAATACTTATGACGAATTCGGGCACTTCAATTACATTAGATTAGTGCACTGAAAAAAATTTACTGAATTTTATTAAATATTTGTTTGAATGGTATTAACGAAATATTTACTAAATGTAAACATATATTTATTTAATTTAAGTATAATTTAAGTATATTTTTTTATTTTAAATAAATGTTTATTTATTGTAAGTAAATATTTTGTTAGTACTATTTAAACAAATATTTAATAAAATTCAGCATTTATTTCTTAATGTATCCATATAGATATACGAAGAAACATGGATAGTTTTACAAGTCTAGGAAAAATATTCTGGCTATTTTTATCAAACTTATGACAAACTTTACTTGCTTGAAAGTAAAATATATCAGATATATAAGATAAATAGTACATTATAATTATAAATTCATTTAAGTTTTATCATAGCAAAGTAAATTTTGTCAGCGCTGAGGCAAAAAATATTCGTTGATAAAGTAAATTTTATTGATATATATGGCAATTTATAGATTGAAAAATAACAAATTGCAATAGCATAGAATTTACTTTATGAAATGTAAAAAATATCTTATAGCTATATGACGATTGTTTATTTATCAGAAAAGTAAAGTAAATTTTGCATAAATGGGCGCCTAGCCCTGTATGAACCTGCCAATTCCATTAAATTTACTGTACAGAATTCTATAATATTATTTACGTATACTACAATTATCTCCATATACTAAAAGCTGCACGGAAAGAATGATTTTACTAAAGTATCTAAAAATTTAGCAAATTTAGCTAGATATAAATCTGGAAATAATTTTGTTAAATCATTAAAATAATTATGTAGAATGCTAAGCGTTGCTGCCAAAAGTTTACGTATTCTACATGATTATTTTGATACTTGAAATAAAATTATTTTTACATCTATATCTATCTAAACTTCTTAATACTTCAGCAAAATCGTTCTTCCCATATGCTATCATGAAATTAGCAAAGTTAAATGTAAAAATAAGTATTTTAAATGATTAAATATCTAATAATGCGCTGAAAAAAATTTCTTGTTAAAAATAGACGGACTAAAAGATTCTGATTCAATAAGAATTCTAATTAAGATAATCAGATACGATGACTGGAATTTTTATTGATATAATATTAATATCATCTTGATTTATCCATTTTCAACCAGAGATTTTCCTTAGTGCACATTATTTATTGTTGCATTATTTAACATATTATTTCGAAGTTGATTGTATTATATCATTGCATTTATATGAAGCAGCCTTTAATGTGCACTAATCCCAATAATGCGAATAACCACCAAATTCATCACTCTATCTATAATTTAATCTGTTGCAACACACACGGAATTTAAATAAATTTATTCAAATTATGCTTTTATATTAAGTGAATTTAAATAAATTTATTCATATTAGGTGCTCTTATATTAAGTGAATTTAAATATTTATTCGTGTGACATAAATTTATACATATTTATTCGATTTAGGTGCTCTCTTGCGTAATACTATCTCAGAAGAAGAAAAGACAAGTTTAATCCACTTTTCTGAAATATAAATCTTTAAATCGGCATAGATCTGACAGTTGCTTTTATTTTTTGAAAGTTTGAAAGCATAAGTTGGAACAATAGCACGTATATAACTTTTTGAAATCGCATCATCTTTCGCCCCGAGCGACATCGATTGTCGAGATATGAAAAGTTTCTTTGCGCGCGCGACATTAAAAATCCGTCAGATTGTGAAAAGCAAACGGAAAGTTTCGGATTTAATTTTCCCGCGAGAAATCCTCCAGTTCCTTGCAATAGCAATATGTGTAGCTATCAATAAAATCCATGGTCGTGATAATTTGACCTCTGCATTCACTGGTTTATAATTAAAGCTCTCGTTTATAATTAAAGAGCGTATCTGTTCAGAAAACGAAATCTGCATGTAGCCATCGTGGTAGATAGGAAGATCGAAATCTCTTGTGGGAACATTTGCACTCTGTGCAGTTGCAGTTAACGCATCATATATCGCTCTATGGAGCACGAGAGATAGAATAACGTATTTTGATCTCGCCGGAAGTAACACAATATCCTTTGCATATTAATGAAGCAGAAATAGAACGATTAATGACATATTACGTCATTCATTCTCAAGTTAGATATTATTATTTGGATTGAAATATACAGTATTATATAATATATTATATTACTATCATTCATATTTTGAAATTTATTTATAACATTTTCCATATATATATATATATATATATATATATATATATACACGTACAATATTCCTTGTATTATCGATTAAATAATTTATCTCCATTACATTTAATTATTTTTATTTTTACAAACAGAATTAACGAGTAGAATAAAATTTTTCAAAATTATATCGTCAAATTAATCTAGTAACGATTAAATATTTTATACATATTTATAAATTTATATTTCAATAACAGATCTTTATATATTTTACAAATTTACTAGTTATCACAACTTTTTAAAAACTGGGATATAAATTTTTATCAAACCAAATCAAATCAAAATTTCATATCATTATGTTATCTAATCTTAATCTTCGCTATTGCATAATTTAATAAAAAAATTCTTCGCTTTATGTAATGCTATATGATTTAATGATCATAAATCTTTCACCAAAAAATTTGACGGCGACGTTGAGATTAATGTAGATCAATATATATTAAGCTCGGATGACAAATATTCGTGAAAAATTAAATAAGATAAATGTATTATTGAATAACTTATTGCTAGCAAACAATTTATTCTGGCAAGTCTGCTTGGTTTTTTTTTATAAAATAATTATGTTTTAAAAATGATGATACAACATTAATTCTTATTTTTAATTCTATAATTGAAAACCAAAAATGTATGTATCTAAAAATATACTTTTTCAGAAAAATGAAAAAAGTTTATCTATAGTTAATAACATTTTTTAATTAATTAAGTACGTCTGTAATTTTTGTATTAAAAATGAAAAGTTACGAAAATATCTTGCAATAGTAGGCGGCGATCAAAAACGATAATAGGTCACAAGAAGACCGAGAGACCTAAATCGAGAGCGCCGAGAATTCCTACCGGGTTATCGTGGGTGATGTATGTCATCGGCGAATCATCGTTCAAAAAGAGAGGAAGGGCTTGGCTTTGGGAAATAAAGTCTCACAAGATAAATGCGCGGAAAAGGGGTGCCGCAGCGGATCCAATTTCTCAGGAGACCGAGATATCGTTTCGATGACTAGAATTCGGAAAAAAAATAATTGAACGGAAATAAATTGACGAGTTACGATCGGCTGAGAACTGAATACAAAAATCGGTGAGAAAGTTTCGACCGTTATAAAGAATACATTCACAGAGTGCCCGCGACTTTAATAATAGATTTTTAATAATAGATTTTTTTATAATTTCAAGCGAATTTTTTTCCGCGGCACGTCTCGTGAGAAATTTGTTATATATGTGGTAAATATATCTTTTAATACACAACACTAAAAATATAGATACGATTGAAACGTGTTACAAAATTCCGGAGAGATATTGTGTGAATTAACAACGCGATTATTAAAAATATTCCGCTCGTGTCTTATTCAAAACCATATGAAAATTTTTAATATCTAACCAGCAAATTAGCTACAACATTTCGCTACATTTTCGCGGCAAACTTGTCCAAGAGAACGTACATATTCGTGATGCTTGAAATATACGATGCTATTTCCCAAATGCAGAGAGATCTTCACTTGCTTGCAGTGTCGGAAATACAACGTCAACTGCACGTCATTCTCTGTCACGTTTTGAAATATTCAAAGAGCCAACGCGATATAAACCTACCGGATATGATGAAAAAGATGTGCGGAATTTCGGAAATACCGTTTCGAATTGCCGTTCAACCAATTTCGATGATAGTTACATTTACAATCGAATATATCACTGTTACTCAAGCGAAAGATTGGAAAAAAAAATCTGTCAATATTCTGTGTAACTTTGTACTTGAACGCAAAAATCGTATCTGAACTCATCAAAACTCGACATTTGTTCATACATTTTTCCATTACGTCGCATCTCGTTATATCCGATGCATTACTTTATTTTTATGTTACGTTTTTGAACATATATTGGCAAGTTATCGAACGAAATAGAATTCCAAGATGTATTTGAGTTGTAGAACTAGGAGTAGCAATTAAGTTTATTTACAATATTTTAAATTACAATTTCAGCTACGATAAATATTATAGTTAAAATTTTCAAATATATTTTTCCGCGCTGTTTTATAGTCTTTGTGTATTATTAGAATAAATGGAGGATTAAAGCGAAATACTTTTATAAAGTAAAATATAGAAATACATAAATATACAATTTCGAACATGGGTCGAAATGTGGCTTTCCAATAAGTCTTTCATGATGGTTTTTCAATATACATGAATGTAATAAATTTTGAAGTAATACAGGCAAAGTTATACATATATAAGGAAATTGGAAGGCACAACGCGTATTTCATATCACCTTCATCGAGGAGCCTAATTCGGTGAATCTTCGAATGGTATTCGTGGAATTTTGATAGAATCTCGATGCAGTTATACTAGATATAGAGGTTAAAGATTCCGTGTACGGAATCTGCGCGATTCTGTCTAGAATGGCAGATAAAGAGGATTATTTTACATACCATGCAAAGTATTACACACAACCCAATTTTCCTTTCCGTTGAGAAACCGCCGCATGACATTGTATGAGATTCAAACATCGAATTTAAAAATATTAGCCACGACATACTCGTATTACATGTCACAAAAAATTATAACAAATTATTCTATTTTTGAGATAACTATACTTTTGATTACAAGCATATATTTTCTACGGATCTTTCTGTATCGATGAGATGAAGTAAAAAATTTTGTTTGTGAATAATATTCTATAGAGAGCTACTAAAATAACACATCTTGCGAGAAGAACAATAAATCTTATCGGTGGATCTTTTCAATTTACTTTTATCATCACAGTATCGAGTGATGAATGACGTTTTCCTTGACTGGAATTCAAGCCTAACGCAAAAGCCAAAGACTTGAATCGATCAATCTTTCGGAGAAAACACTCACCTCGTAATGATTGCCTGAAGCTATCGTGATAAGAGTCGCGTCGGAAGGACACGTGAAACTATTTGTTCAACATAAACTGCGAAATTGATTTTAATTAAATCGCCCACTGCAGTTGCTTTGATTAAATTAATATTTGGATTTTATTATCAGCTAGATTATATTCAGACGTCGTTTCTAATATTCATATGTAAAACAAGTAGTGTGTAATAATATTATTAAATAATTTGTAGTAATATAACGTCTTCATTACAAACGACTGTATTTAAATTGATTTTAAAAAATGATTCTTTCATAACTCTATCACACTTAAATTTATACTAATAAAAGGAAACGCAAGGTTGTGTTAGTAGTAAAAAAAAAACAGAAAAAGTCAAAAAACCTGTTTAAAGAGCAGAAAAGATTCAATATGTATACAGAAAAATATAAACTTTTAAAAAAAGGCTATTTGATGAAATAAAAGAATTAATAAAAATGAAGAAATTAAAAATGATTTCGGAATTCAAGATATCGAAGAATACATGGAAAAATAAATGCTCTCCTTTTACATAAATGAAATTTTTTGATTTCTTAAAAATGTTTTAAACAATACTAAACCATTTTAATTTATGTTGTTATTTTTTTTATTGTAATTAATCAAAAGTTTTAATAAAAATTTTTATTCTTGGTTTTATTTAGTGCTCCTTTTTTGCAAGGAACTTTTCTAAAAAAATGATCAAGAAAACCCCCAAAAGTTAAAAAATTTTTTTCTGTTTTATTAACGACTTTTAGAAATAATTTTGTAATTAAATTTTAATATTCCGAAATCATGGGAAATAGAAAAAACAGAAAAAACCATATTATATTTGTAAATTTTTATAATAATATATAATTATGTTTCTGTAAATACATTGCTTTAAATTGATAAGATTTATTGCTTCAGAAGCGAACGGGGAGTTTACAAACCTTTCATCATCGATGCTGAACATGAAGTTCAGATTAACTTTTTTTACCCTTCGGAGACAGATGTTCATTTAGATAATTTACTGCAATATCTAGGAGCTTCTATAACACTAAGTTCTTCCTGACAGACTTTGCGGTATTATGAGCCCGTGTTCTAACTTCATTATCATCAGCATGGCTTACAACAATTTCGTGTCTTCTTTAGATTTTCTTATGCCCTCTTTCCAACTTTTCATTAGCCAATCGAGAGATATTGTACTAAATTGATGACACAGTCACAATACGTGCTTAAATTGAGAACAAGAAATTCTTCCTCTAAAGGTCTTTTCATTGCGAGCATAGACATTCTCATTTCCCGATTCCCGCCGTCTGACCAGACATCGACATTTACTACTTATTCCATAAAATCTGCTACCTCGCTTAATAGCGCACTACAATTAAGTTTTTAAACTCACAGGTACGACGCTTCTTTTTCACCCATCTTCTCTTCTCTTCTAATGAGGCGATTATTTTGAACTTGTTCGCGTATAATGAGTTATCGTTCCGGATTTAAACAAAGCGTTATAAAAGAAGGAACACGACTTTTCACTGCAAAAATAGTGCCAATCGCACAAAGTATAATGAATAGAGATTTATATTTAAAATCTGTTTGCAAATATATATTACATTACCATAATTTATAAAAATATAAAAATACCTCCACAAAAAGTTTTATATATATATAAAATATATAATGTGTTTTTAAATTCAATCATTTGTAATATTACTTTTATGGAGGTGTTTTTGTTTGTCATTACTACCTACTCTAGTTGGCAGATTGACAAATCATGTTTCGCCTATGTATTATTTTTGATCGAAATATTGAAAGAAGTGCTGATTAAAATGAGAAGGATGGGGGCTTATAAGCGCCCACGTCGCTTTTCCGCTCTTGATTCGCTTTCCCAGTGAAGTTATTGATTGATATGAACTTTCAATAACAACCGGTCCAGTTATGCCGCGCCATCGAAAATAAAACGAAAAGGGACTTTCAAAGGATTACACGTTTGATGGGCAAGGCACCGAGAGCCCCAAATAGCATCATTCAACCGACTCTTCGTTTCCTTCTCGAAACCATTTAGTCCTTGCTCGCAATCATCTATACAGTAAATACATGTCGCTGGAGAGATCATTAATAATCGGTCTTATTTATAATAAATTTAACAATTAATTATCTGTTCTCGAGAAGAATATAAGTCGCGTAGGGATTTGCAGAAAATCCCAGAACGATTTTCCGATGGATTTTCGATACCATCTTTTTCGAAGTATTTTCTCGGGCGGAAGAGGAAGAGAGAGAGAGAAAACACGTCACATAAAATTCCTGTTTCCGACATTCTTTGTTATTTAGGGCGTACCTAACAAGCGTTCTCTGTTATTCCTACGCATTTCTTTTGACGTCCAATTTATCCGTGAAATTACAGTCGAGTGTTAATTCAGTTATTTGAACGAGTTCACAGGTATTGTCAACAAATTCATTGTGTTACTTCAAGGACTGAATGACTTGCTGTTTCTTTCACGACTACTGTGATCTTTCGCGATCATTGAAAATGTTTGAAAATAGTGAGACTGTAATGTTTATAACGCTTTCATGTATAAAGGAAACAATTCCTACCGTACCACAGGTAACCACACAGAATGATTGAAATCGTCAGTGAATAATTGCGTTTTGTCCGGACATTCCAATGATAAATATTCAATTCTGTTACAATTATACACGATGCAGCTTCCATGAAATAATGTAATATTTGCGGCATAATATTTGTCTTTCCACAGGATTATTTCGAGGAGGGACTTTATTAAAATCTGAAGATTGATAGAAATAATTTTCTCTGAGACATGCTGTTATTGCGTTGTAGAATGTTCTTCCATGGAATTCAATAAGTACAGAGAAATACGATTTCGATTATGCTAACTTCTTCAAGAATCACGGCGATCCTATTAAAACGAAACAGTCCTTTCTATGCAAACTTCCATTCGGAGAGTACGATACCGCATGGTATAGAAAAAATATATACAGAAATAAGTATAGGTAGGATGTGATACACGATAACAGTCGATATATTAAGATTCATAATTCCTGCGCGCGTGTGAAGGTAGGTTTCGCTTCGTACACTTGATATTGAAAATCAATTCGCATATCGGTAATACATGGGCAAGCATATGTAACGAGATGCTTGAATTATGCAGCCATATATATTCGCACCCACGCCACCGCGACACAATGATCACCACGCATATTCGTGACGAGCATAGCGGAAATTTCTCAATTTCGCGTTTAAAGCCACGAAAATCTCGCTGTATCCTAATCTGTCGTCTCGCTTTGCCACGTCTCATCTCATTTCGCTCGTATACGATATGCATGATGGTTATAAAATCGGATTTCGATTATTGCGTCGCGCCGCAGGTGATAATAAATCGCGCGGCATTAAAAGAGCCGCGGTTTAAAATATCCGATAATATGCACGTGACGATTATCGTGTGAATATTGCTTTAACCCTTTGTGGACCAGCGATTCCGTTTGAAATTAATCCTTTTTATTTTATAAATTGCTCTCTTACTTTTTATGAAACTTAGCCCGTACAGGGTAATTTTATAATGCTTTATTTGAATTTGAGATCAAAAAAGAAAAATTCAAAATAAAATACATATGAGAGAGATGAATAGAATTTAAAAAAAATAATTTGATTATTACACTTGGTTTTAGAGAGTTTTGCGAACTAACATCAAGTTTCCAGTTTCGCTTTATTTGAAACTCAGTTCCACGTGAATAGTTAGTACTGATTTCCAAATTGACTTTCAAACTCCCATTTGGAGCTCTTTGACACTAGATCCTCCTTCATGGAAGAAGTTTTGAAATTTGATATCTTCAGGCTGCATTCAAACTCTGAGATATCAAAGAAATTCCTAAAACTGAATTTTAAAATAATCAGATTATTTTTTTGAAATTTGTATTTTGAATTTGTATTCTGAAGTTAGAATCGAATTCACTGACCTCAAAAACTCTTAGAAGTTTCATAAGTTATTTTGATAGAAAATTCCATTCCTCGAAAGGTTAATAAACCAAATGCACAGTAAAATGAAGCGTAAAAGTGTATGAATTTTTCAATATGAAAGGTGATCGTTATTACGTAATGCTAATGGATAACATGAACCTTCGAAGGGAAATTGGAGAATGTTTATTGCCGCTCCTTCGTCAGATTTAACGTCAGACTTGAGAAGCGTTGATTGAATTTCCCCTCTTCGGACGCAAAATGATCCTGCCTATTAACTTCGTGGAATCAGTTCGCGATGATGAGAGATATCAGCGAGTGGCTTGTCGACGTGAATTCGTCGACAAGAACTCCCGGAAATCGATTCCGGACCAGCAGCGAGGCCAACAAGTGCCATAGATGACAAGTACCGATAATCCAGCGAGTTTTGAATTAATATGCATGAAATAACATAAGCAGTATACAAGAATATTCCCGGAATCTACAAACCTAGTCCCAATAATAGAATCTATAAATTCGAAATCGATTCTTCCATAGAAAAGAAGTAGTATCAAAAATATTAAACCGATCATTAAAATTACAAGGAAATATTAAATCGATCGTTAAAATTACAAGGAAAATTTGATTGAATTTAGGAGATCAATGACACCTGAAAATTTAATCGCAATTTGAAACTTTATCATGAATCAAAATTGGCATAATAAATCCCGTAAAAGATTTAAAATAAAACTCATGTAAATCCGCAGTTTCTGTGCAAGCGAATATTGAAGCGTCTGAGAAAGCGTAGCTAAAATAAGTAATGAGAAAAATAGCATTTACTTTAAGATGCAATTTCACCACTCAAGAATACGTTTATTTTAGTTTCCCGCTCATCTCCGAAGAAATCCTTAAATTTTTTTTGACGCTTAACGGCTCTTCACTAGTTTCATTTTTCTTTACATTAGCATGCCAAGTACCGCTTTAGTCGTGTAAACGGAATTGTAAGGTGAAAAACTAACATCGTGGAAAAGTCGAAATATAACTCTTTCTGACATGGATAACACGAAACAGCCATACTCGAAATAAATGTGTAGGTATGTCAGCGATAGTGACAAATAAGTTCTTCTACTCTATTAAAGAAATCTTTTCCAAAACTCAGCGTAAAGTTAGCTTTATCTTTCTTTCATAAACTAACAAATAGTAAAGATATTTATACGTAAACACATTTATTTTTAAAATAAATTACATTGTTTTTAAAATAAATAACCCATATAATATATTTTTTCACAATATTATTGACATTTCGCGTATGGAAATAATTTTATTTTATAATGGAATTCTGCAAAAAAGTATGTTACACATAAAAAACACATCTTGTATGATTTTTATAATACTTTTGCGTTATTTGTAATAATGTAGATAACACACACTGAAACCAACCAGCGATGAAAAATCATTCATCCTAAGATCACCATACAATTTTCTGGAAATTATATCTCTCTTGCGAATCGCAAGAACTAAAAATACAACAAGCTCGTATAAAAGTACTTGTCGAAATCAGAAATGAACTGGCGCTGGCACACGGTTGTATCTACTTATACACAGGATGAAAAACGCAATCATAAAGGAGATAAGCAAATGAAAAAAGCACTATTAAACCGCGGACAAACGAGTAGATCCTCGAGATAGTGGAACTTTATACAAAACTCGGCTTCTGATATAAATTCCGCAGAAGTAATTATTATAGAAAATATATTTTCTGTGATCCTCAAGGCTGTGAATATTTTGACATATATGTATATCAATAAGAATAATAGAATAATAATATTTATATAAAATAACTTATCTAATCATGTAAGAGATATCAGATTTTTTAATATTAGATTAGGAAAAAAGTTCTTTTACATATAGCATAATTGAAACATATTTTTTAAATTATTTACAAATCTTTTATTGAATCAATATGTGCCATCCTGATCAATGATTTTTCGAGTAAAGCTATTCCATCGGTATAGAACTTTCGTGATTTCTTGGTAAAAAGTCGCAATAACGTGTAAAAAGATGTTTTCCCTAATCCAATATATGTATATATGTATATATCTATAATACAATACATATATTTTACTATAAATATTAATGTATGTACAATTAGAGATTTTAATTTTAATAGTAATAGGACCTCTAATTTTATATATACACACATATATTAATATATTAAATAAATATTAATAAGATGAAAGATTTTTAGCAGATAATTAATATACATCTTTGTCGAATAATTTTACATGTCGAATAATTTTACTGATAATGAATGTGTATTAATTTATATAAAAAATATTACTTAACACATACGGAATATCTATTACTATAATAACTGTAGTTTGTACATAAAATGAACGGTTTTGCTAAAATATCTAAAAATTTAGCTAGATATAGATCTGAAAATAATTTTGTCTGTTACGTAGGCGCCACGATTCTTTTCTTTTGCAAGAACTGATGTCACATCGCGATTGTTGATGGGATTTATGAGATTCAAGTGCAGTCTTCTGTTAATGATTTCAAAGAATTAGAGGGACTAGACAATTTCCATGAAACTCATAAATGTCAATCAACAGGAAAGAATAACAATTATAATGCGAGACCGGAAGTGATTACGTATATATAAAATATATCTGTCATACAATAGCAAATACCCAAACTGTCACCCGAGGCTGATCAACAATTCCATTTTAAGTAGAAGAAAACAGACGCCACGTCGCGCCAAATCATAATGAATGAGGTAACATTATCTGGGATCAGACTCGCGGCTGACAACGATTATCTTGCACACAATAATTCTAAGAAAAACTAACTAGATACGGTACAACAACTGTTTATCTATATTTTTCGCGATATAACAAAACTTGTCATCCATTCGCAGCAATCTCCTTAGTTGTCTTAAGGAAAATCGTATTCTTTTCTTTTTGAAACTCTGTCTAACAACACAATCAATAACGATAAGGCTTAAGAAAAAACGTAAATATCAGCATGACACTACAACATAACAATTGCTTTCTAGACAAAGGAAAAGACGCCATTTTTGGAGTACAAATAGAGGCCCGCGAAAACGTATGGATAGAATCAAATTCTTATCAAGTGATACACGTCGTGCGCAGTGTATTTGTACATTATTATGGGCGTTGGTTTGTGATTCAATTTCGACCAATCCGTTTGTGGTACTTGGGTTCTGCGATAGTTGTGGTCTCCGCAGTTGCCAGCTTCTTCACTTTGGAAGCCCAATGTAAGTCAACAATGTTAGTAACATAATAAACTTATAAAAATCCTCTCCGTTTTGGATCACTTTTAGAAAAAGGCCAATCGCGAAAATACTATAATATATAGTATTTAGGACTATAATATAGTCCATTCAAACTATTGTTTCAATTACCTCCCCCCTCCCTCCATTCCTTTTCTTTCAACCACGAATCTTGAGCGTTCATCCGTTTCAAGAATTTGTCGATTCTTTCCCTTTCAATCGCGAATCTTGAGCGTTCACCCACTCCAAGAATTTTTGTCGATTCTTTCCCTTTCAATCGCGAATCTTGAGCGCTCATCCGCTTCAAGAATTCGTCAATTCTTTTCCTTTCAAACCTAACAATGATTTCCAATTCGCCCCAATTTTTTCCCCCTTTCTCTGTCATAATCAATGAACTAAACTAATTCCACGCATATCGCCTCTCCGCTTGCATATACATGGACACATACAACATACCTTTTTTGTATTTATATGCAGATCTGTACGAATGTAATCCGCGCCGTACACGCCTATTATATACTTACATCAAAATTTAATAGATCAGTTTAATGGTAGATAAGATTAATTCAATGCAGCAATATAGTCGATTAACAACATCGCTTATCTTGTAAAATTTATTTTAATTTGTTTAGGAATAAATTTAATATTTTTCTATTTTAAATGAATATCTTTGCCAAATAGTGCATTTTTATTTAAAAATTTTTATTTTTATTTTAAACATATCTCGTATCGCGTTCCTCACTACCTGAATTCGCAATGGACTAATCCCGGGAAAAGGATTAAGTGTCTTGACCTAGTAGGACCAACGTTCGCACTGCTCGTCCGAACAGGTGTCATAGGGTCCCTTCAAGACGTTGACCCATATTCCACTAAAAAGTGCGTTCGACTCTCGGGTATTCGTTTCTGTGCATATATCTGCGAGACCAAGTCTATGGTAATCCAATTACTGTCCCTATTAGTGTGCTTTTGTATTTCGATAAGTCATAAAGGAAACTAGCACAAATAAATAAGAAAAAATATTCTTTTGTTAAGTTAAATTATTATCGTACGATATCGAAGATAATATTTTATTTTTTGAGTGATTAAAGTATTTTAAATATTTGTCAAAAGATATTATAAGAGTGAGTATGAATTTAAAAATCCAATAAATCCAGTAATACGTACCGCAAGATTTTAAGCTTGTCCCTATTAATGTACCCTGTATTGGGATCGAAAACATTGTATTATGAGTGTACTTTGAAATAAATATAATTGAAATAATGATTTATGTAATATTGACATAAACAATTAGCTTAAATTTATTATCTGTTTTAGTAACTACATGTTAAAATGAGTTAAATGTGAATAGACACACAAATTGGGAACACATTAATAGGACCAACGCCGCTTAGAGGACTCATTAATAGGGACAAAAACATGTTTTCTATTTTAATCAAAAGCATTATAAAGTATTAACATTTTTTATATTAAAGAAATATTATAAGAAAAAGAAGTAGTTGAAAAACCGATATTGATTGCAAGCAAATAAAATTAAAGCTACAATATTTAATAATTAATTCAGTAATAAGCAAATTGGCTAAAAGGCACATTAATAGAGACAGTTACCCTAAGCATTCTTCCATACCATCTTCATTTTCCTTCTCATTATCTTTTCGATCAACTTTCCAAGGATTCGAACGTGACAGATCAAATAATTAGGACGCATAAGCTGGCTGATGGAACGTCAAAACTTTTTCCAATATTGCCCATTATGCTTGAGCGTTCATAATTATTTTAAAGTTCAATAACATTATTTTTAAATCCAAATTTAAACTTTTAGATGTCTCAGCAAATTCTTTCTATGTATGCTGCTTTCTAAACAACAACAAGCAAAAAGCGAGAATTTTAATGAATTTTAAGAATTAAAAATGAGATAAAGAAAGCTTGAAATAAAATTTAATGGCTGCACTTATCGCTAAATTAGGAACTTAAATATTACATTACGACGAGAGAGATTACTTAAAATCGTTCAAGAGCTCGCCGTCACCGACTGGGACGCGAGCGAGGTTAATCTGATCTCTGAAAAATGTATAGCCTCGTAGATTAGAGGAAAACAATTTCGCGGTGCAATATGCATTATGTAAAATGTGCCGTAAATTTACCTTATATAAATTACGCTTTAAATCCCTTTACAACGGCCCAACTCTTAGCGGCGCGGCGGTACGGGGAATTGTAGAACAATATAGATAAATATTGTAGCATCGTGACGGTTTGCGAGAAAGGCGGGAAAGGAAATAATTTCGTTCTACCATTAAAACGAAGCTCTAGCTTTCTCACAGTGCGTTTCTCTTTGCCCCCGACAATTAACCATGACTGTTAAGAGCGTCCTGTTTTTGAAGCAACAGACCTTCCTTCCCCTCCTTCAGTCTGTTTATCGGCGAAATGTTCGCTGGAAAGTAATTATGGCAGCTCGTGCTGCAGATTACAGGACATCGTGCTTCGGCCGGCACAATGTCCTGTAATATAAAGCGTGCTGATGTTATCGCTAGATTTAGCAATATGTTGTTTCTTGTGGCGATAAACTCGACAAAGCGTCAGACGAATCCTTTTAGATCCGACCATGTTACGTCATTATAATATAGTATAAGTCAAACTGGAAATTATCGTGATAATAATCCTTCACATTATCCTTTCGCATTCCTGATAATTCTAGTTGATTGAATTCATTGAATGTGGATTAGCAAAATGTCTTTGATTTATTAAATTAGAATCCGCTTAATTTGAAAAAATGATCGCGATTTTACAAGTCGAGATTTATTACAAGAGAGAGATATATAGATAATATTGGAAAAGAAAAATGGTCCTCTAATTTTTAACTAAAACTGTGAATATTTTTACATATAGTATATTATTAGTAAAAATAATATTATATTATCCATATAGAGCAGTTTATAATGGAAAAAAAATAATAAGATTTATACGTATGTATATAATAAAAAATATATATTTTATATATATTTACACACACACACACACACACACAAAATTGGAAGTCCTAATACTAATACTAATAACAATAACAATAATAATAATGATAACAATGATGATAATAATAATAATAACAACAACAATAATAATGATAACAATGATGATAATAATAATTCGCTTTTTGTAAAACGGGAGTGAAAAAAAGACTATGACATTATATAATTCTAAACTGGTGATAGTAGCGACCGCGATTCCGGTATACGCTACATACTCGAGTTTCCGCGATAGTACTGAACACGACGTGCGACAATGAAATAAACTGCCGCTGGGTGACAAATGCTGAGAAGGAGAGACGTTTTAACCACATACTTTTCACTTGATACCATCGGCTGTTGCGACTGTGTGCCGACTATTGCGAGTTTCCGTAGTAAGTAGAGAAGGGATGCCGATCAGCCCCGAGGGACAAAATGGGAGACTGTAAATCTCGAACATCCGATAACATGGATTGTCGTAGATTTTACGCATTTCTTCGAACAATTTACGGGCGGACTCTTTGTTATTTGTTAGATTGCTGAATTTCGGTTCTGGAAACCAAAAAATAGTCACCGATATCGCGATAATAAAAGCTATTGAAACTTTCTTAGATTCTAAAAAAAATTGATATCTTTCTTTTTTGTGGCAAAACCGCAAAATTAATAGATCTTTTATATCTATAACAAATGTTTTTTTTTCGGTTATAATTGTCGAGTTATATTTTTGTAACAGATGTGCATATAAAAAACATATTTAAATATAAATATAAAATTTATATAAAATTATATAAAATTTTTAAATAATTTTTAAATAAAAGGTGTTCTTACTTTTTATTCTTAATTCATTTTTATGTGAAAAGCTAGCTTTTAGTTTTTTATTATTATTAGTATATGTACATATATTGCTTGTAATGTTTTATTGCTTATAATATTTATCAGTACCATTATAGTGATACTTAATCTTCTGTCGGCAATACGAATTTTAACTCTTCCATCAACAATAGAGATCTTCGAGAAACAGAGCAAATTTTTTATTCCAAATATTGTTATTTTGTATTTGTTTTATTGGATTTATAAAAATCTGAAAAACTCCGATCTATTTGTCAAAGCTTTAACAACGATCTTCACTATCATAGAGATTGGATTGTATTTTATTTATTTTCTGCAGATTTGAATTTATCTATCAAAATTCACAATCAGAATATCGATGCTTTTAAAAATCTCAGTTACCGACAAGGAGTTAAATAAGTAAAATTAGCTATATCTTCTCATATTATATTAAAGAGCCGTGGCTTTAAAGGGCGGTTCAAATCTTTTCAGATAAATTTTAAACGAGCCTTTCAAAGTTTCGTGAAGTTTTCCACGGCGGGTATTGCGAACTTGCAATGGCAAGTAGGGCGAAAATTCCGATTCAGCACGTGGGAGTGGAAATCGTGAAGTCGAATCCAGCACGCGCTCAATGCAGCACGCGCGGTGATTCGCGCGTTTCTTATTATTTTAAAGGATTAATCGTCGTAGCACGTCAGAGTTCTAGGCTTTCGTCTCATGATTCCCGTGTAATTTGTTTCCCGACGTGAAATTAATGACTTTCGTGCTAAAGACGCTGACAACCAAAGAATTCGTCTCGACAGCACCAGTGCATTTAAGATTGCTTCACCGAAACGAGATTATGCATTTCTGATTTTACATTATCCAGCATATTCAGTCTTTGCATGATTTTACGTTATTCAGCATATCCAGTCTTTGCACGATTGAATTATAGCAGAATAAGGAAGTTCTCCACCTTCTAGGTTTATTCAATCGTCAAATGTTGTCGAGAGGATTCGCGTCGTTTGTCCGGGTTTATGGATTTAACGAGTTGAAAGAAGGTTTAAGGCATCCTTATCTTTTTATAACGTAAAATTAGATTTTAAAATGTCGACCATCGCCAGAAGAAAAAGTAAGCGGCCTACTTAACGAGCTACCTCGGATCCAGATTTTTTGAATTTTAAAACTGATTAAAAAATGGTTCTCTTTTTTCGTTTTTATGATACTTTTATTAATAATACATTTTTATCTTATTTTAATTTTATTTAAGAATAAATTAAGATATTTGATAATTTTTGCATCTTTAAACTAATATGAGATAAATATTCAGAATAGCGCACGAAATGTCACACCATTTAATTATCGTTATTTCCAGACTTTAGTAATTAATTCTGTACTAGTTATGTACTAATTTTGTTAAAAATAAATGTATTATATATAGAATGTATTATATATGGGAAGTATCTCGTTACTTCTAACGAAATTAAAGTTACTTATTCAATAATTAAAAACTAAAATAATAGTAATAATATCACAAATTTTAAGTTTGATCGATCGTCGATTTGAAGAACTATTATCGCGAAAAATGTTATCTGAAATAAATGTATTTGAAATAATGCAAAATTTACAAAAAATGAACACAAAAGTAACTGAGAAATAACAACTCGTTATTTTTTAAATAATTCTAAGTATATTCTAAGTATATTTTTCAGAGTCAGTAACTTATAAGAATAATCAATTACTTGTTAAGAAAAAAATTCTATATCTGTATAACATTTATAAACTTTCCCTAGTAATATATAAAGTAAATGTATGATATTTTTTCGTGAGCTACTTTGTAGATGTTGAATAATTTTAATATTAACTTACACAAGTCTTAGGAACAGAGTTTACAAAGTACTGGCTTTACGGTCAAAAATATCGTAAGCTTTCATATCACGTCACACAAAAACTGAATGCTCCGGATGCCTTTTCTTTTTGTTGAATTTTTTTGTTGAGTTTTTGTCTGAAAATGTCACGTAGCTCGAAGAGAATACTCATCGTATTTCTTTGTAGGAATGTATGTATTCCAGAGAAAATTGATCTTTTATTTTGAATCGTGCTGGGAAAAGGGCATGTATTATACGCGTCCTCGGAGACGGAAAAGAAGTAGACGCTGTAAAAGAGACTTGTGACTGTGTCAAAGGAGAACACCGAACAGTAACACCGAAATTTATATTTATGAGTATCCTTTAAGAAAAAAAATGGCTTGTAATTGAACAGATTTATATCAAATATGGAACGCTATGAACGTAATGGAGAAAAGCTTTTTCACATGATTTCTTTTCCTTTGAATAAATCCAACAATATATTTCCAGATTCAATCTCGAAATAATTTTCGTATAATGCGACAAATACAAATGATCGGAGAGCTGCTGTTTATAATCTTCCACCATGTATACGTCAGAGTTGATAGGAGTTGACGTTAAATCGAGTTGTTTCGTTAAAGTATTCAGAGACTTCGTATAAGCGTTTATGTATGTATAAGTTCGTAAACAATAGAATACATTTGTATCATATTTTATATTGCATTCTTGATGTCAGTTATATTAATTTATTTATATGAATGTTATTCTCTGCAGTATTATTATAAAAATATTTGATTTAAGGATCCGAGAAATGGGTAACTCTGTGTAATATATTTGTATCATATAAATCGATAATTAACAGACGAGTCAATGTTTAAATTTTAAATGTACCTATGATACGTTTGCAACCAATAGAATATTTGGATACATTTATAAATCCGTTACATCCATTTATAAATTAAATAAAATCCGCGCATTCGCATATAAACTGTGTCGTGCTTAATATTACATTTTTTTACGTAAATTATTTTATTTATTTATTTATATGAATTTATTTATATGAATATTACGAACTCTTGATATTATTCTGGGATATTATTACAAAAGGTTTAAAAATCAGAAAAATAGATAGTGCAATAATGTAATATATCTATATTCGTCGATATAAAATCTGTCGAGTATTGATTTATACTATAAATCAATACTCGACAGATAGGCAATGTATAAACGTATTTTGATATAATGTTGTAATTCATTGTAATATAACACAATATTTGTAATGTTATATACTTTGCTGTGTAGAAGATGCCAGCAGACAATGCAATTATCATTAAAATGTAAATTAAAAAAGCAATCGACAAGTGATAAACCGACAATCACAATTGTGCATGCACATTTGAAATACGCAGGCTGTACGATCGTCTCTCAACATCAAAATAAGCGTAGTAATTAACCACGTGGCAATCACTTGTACAATACGTCACACATGTATCCTACTGATTCCTTTGATCTGTCAAAATAATAAACCACAACTAATTTCGACGATGATTATCGCTCATGTCTATCGCAATCTGATTCGGGGAAGAGAGATGTTTTTAAAAAGAAAAATGGAAGAAGAATTTATGTAAATAACATAAATGCCATTTTTTGTAAGCATGTCTAGGCTGCGTTCCGATATTCACTGCTAGTACTGAAAATCTAGTGCATGTAACTTGTGTAAAATCTATAGATTTTCAATACTGGGAGTATTGTTGCGCAGCTTTTTCATCATATAAAATATCTGCGCAACAACATCGACAACTATCGGTAGGCGTGTAAAGATAGTTACGGAATCGCGCCCCTGGAAATAAATATTGGAACGCAGTCCTAGTTTCTTTCCATTATCTTTAAATTTCTTTGGGAAAGCTTTTTATAAGAATCTAATAAACTTATGCACGCAAATTTAGGCACATAAAATAGATTAGAGGAAGTTTTACATCGATTTATTACACAAAAAGAACGATTTTCCTGAAATATCTAAAAATTTAGCTGGCTACAGAGAAAAAAATAATTTTATTGTCAAAATAATTATTAGAAAACTCACTGCATCAGCAATACTGCAAAAAAGTTTTATATAATAATTATTAACACGTTCTACGTAATCATTTTGATAGTTCAACGAAATTATTTTCTTATCTATACCTATCTAAATTTTTAGATACTTCAATAAAATCGTCCTCTTTGTGTATATTTACGAAAGTTAACTTTTTGATAGATTGAATTCGTTGACATATACTAATTTGTTAACATTGACTAATTTGGAGACTTCATAAAAATTGAATTATGGAGATTGAATATCGTTGATGTTAAAAGACGGATTGGTAATATTCTGCTAATAGAAACATGCAATTTCGATATCTCTAATATATTCGATCTAGTACATCGTGAATTCGTAAAATAATCGTTGCATATCGCCATGTACCTACATGTTCAGCCATGCATCTCGCGACGTGACGATTGCAGGGAGAACTGGCGAATGCGACGTGATGCGACGCATGTGCTGATCGAGCAATCATTTGTTATCAGCGGCATCGATATTCCGTGTGGACGATGCAATAAAATATTTTCCCATGCATATGCATGCAGACGATGCGATATATCCGGCAAATCGATGATGCACCGGAGGATTTTCCGCCGCGTCGCGTGCGATAAAATACATATCATCTCAGGTGCACGGGAAAATTTTGAGTGTTCTCACAGAGTCGTGTTACATTTGAAATGATGGAAAACAGACAAAGAATAAATAAAACGGAATATACGTATATATACATATATTTGACTTTATTTTCTTATTTATTTATGTGCATATTGAAAAAAGGATTTGATTGCATTAATTGAAATTTTGATAGAAAAAAATCCATCAGAATTTTGTGGTTGAATCTGATAAAATTCTTTAATTAGAATTCTGATTGATATGATTAGAATCTCTTGGTTCATTTTTAATCTGAAATTTTTCTCAGTGTACAATATACTTATAAACAAAATATATTGTTATATGATATATTATTATAATATATAATGTAATGTAAATGATATATATGTAATAATATATTTGATTTATAAATATATTGTACACTGAGAAAAAAAAATATATATATATACAGAAAGAACAGTTTTGCTGAAATATCTAAAAATTTAGTTAGATATATAGACAGGAAATAATTTTGTTGGACTATCAAAATAATTATGTATAAGATGCTAAAGCTAATTACTGTATCAAAACTTTTTGTAACAATGCTCATTATACTTGAATTTTTTACATAATTATTTCAATGGTCCAATAAAATTATTTTCAGATCTGTAGCTACATTTTTAAATATTTCCTTAAAAATGGTTATGTTTACATGTATTGTATTTAGGCCACGGCCTTACAATAGATGTCTTTATTTATCCTGTAAGTTAAATAAAGACACTTATTGTATAGGTCGCGGATTAAGCGCATGGCATGTAAACGTAGCTATTGTTCTTTCCGTACATCTTAAATGTATGTAAATATATATATTCACTTGTTTCTCTTAAAGATTCATTTTATTATATACAGAACTAAAGTTACAAAAGTTGAAAGCTGTACAAAGACTTTATAATCATTCTCTATAGATACTAATCAAACTATGAATATGGAATATATTTAAATTTTGAAATTCACAGTTAAAAGTTCTGAAAGATTTCATATCGTAGAATATATACGATGTCAGAAACGAGAAAATTGAAAAGAGAATAGACAAATATAATATATCGTGTTAGATACGCGAATGTTTTTCAATTTCTGATAATAAAATATTTTAATTATTTGAATATGTGAAGATACGAAATAAAAATACAAAAAAGAATTTTAATTGGATGAAATAAATGCAACAAACCTTATTTTATGATTGTAGAATTTAACGAATATTTTTCGAACATTATGTGAATCCAGCATCGTGAAACGCTGAATCGGCCACGTCCATAAATGTCAAGCACAATGAAGGTGATAGTAGAAAATTCGTTGAACCATTCAAATTGATACGCGTTTTAAGTAGGTTCGCCTAAGAAAGCGAATTGGTGAAAATTGAGGCAACGTTTCGTCATATAACTGGCTGGTTTATATTCGAGGGAATATGTGAGGAAAAGAGAGATGAAAGAGATACGTGCACATGCATGAAACATTCGTAACATAACTTGCACGACGAATCGATAGTCCATAACGGAAACGTTTGAAGGCGTAAAAGTAATTTTATATAAAACTAACGAGAGCGTCGGGAAACGCGGTTCCATTCTTTTTTCTTCCTCTTTTCCGCTCGTTCGATACGTTTCCCTTTTGTTTTTGTCATTCATTAAATGGTCGTTATGGTCATTTTCCCTCTCATATTATCTTCGTCGGGCGTATGTGGTCCACGTGTTAACTTTTCTTACTCACCAGCTTTAAACTGCAGCCGGCGCAGCGCAATTGCCGCATTCGCTATCTTTGCTCACGCGCCTGCAGCGAATTTATTCGCGAACTACTGCACGCAGTTTGAAACTCTGCTAAGCTCGTATATCACAGGGTGCTAATATCTGAAATGTGCGCAATCTAGCGTTGCACAAATTACGAGTCGTGCACTTTAACTACTAGATTAACTACGAAAATTAATGATTTTAAATAGCATATTTTTTACACCGATAAAAAGCTTGCTTTTAGAACGTCCAATCGTTTGCTGTTTATTGTTAGTAGAATGATTTTAGAATGTGCAACAGATTGCTCTTTAGGAGAATAATTTCATAAATTAAGTAAAACAAGAATTTATTTGTAATTAATGAATTAGTCTTTTTTTTTTTTTTTTTAAGTAATTAACTCATAGAAATGCCGATTTCTCGGCCGATGAGAAAGTGTACCTCGCGGTAAAAAGAATTAAAACGCTAATCTCTTGGTATACGTTTAATTTGAGAGTTTCTTTTTCTTTTTTTGATTGATTATATAAAACGCTTTCACCGCAAATGATGTACCGTCAATGTAAATAAATTAATAGCGCTGTTCCGCAGAACATTTCGAAGAGAACGCAAGTATCCCACGTGTTTCTGTGTTTTTTTTTTTTTTCGAACTGACTTGTAGAAAATCGTCGACTGTCAGCCACAGCCACAAATCGTCGTTCCCAGGACGAATCGATCATTGACCTAAACCGGTCTTCTCGAACGAGAATCGTGAGAGAAAGGAAATAAACGAAGACCGGGATATATATCATCTGTCGACGCGAACTTTCGGAAATGGTGGATCCATTCATACTATAGGATGAGAAAATAACCGACGCGACGCGGTGAGAATCCGACAACATATGTTAATCGCGAAAGAAAGTTATTGAGTTTTTGCAAATATGCATTATTTACATATACTAATCTCACGCGATGAATTTAAAGCGGCCCCTAAACGCTCAATATTACTGTACAGTTATTTTATACATTATTTTCAATCGCTTCCAGCAGAAAAAGCAGCTTTGAAATTGTTGTAAAAATTTTTTTGTAAACAATTGATTGTTATCCTTAGTTCCTTACTAAATCTAAATATATAAATCATGTTACAGAATTTTGCATCAGTTGCAAAGCTATTTTTTTCTGCTGAACACAGTGATGTCTCTTTTAAACAATTTAAAACAAACAGGCTCAATATAGCCTCTGGATCAATATTATTGCACAATATTAATTATCGTCTGGAAGCTGTATTAAGAGACTGTTTATTTTGAATTGAGATGATCAATAATATTGTACAATATTAATCCTCTAAGATCCGCTTAAAAGCGTTTTAGAAAACTCGTAACACGTGCATTGTACATTACACGGTAAATTGTACAATAGCCCGTCGGGGATTAATTACATCTAAATCCAATGACTATATTTTCTGAAGAGTTTATTTGTAACACTAATGCGTTTCCTCTTACGAGTCTACTCACGCTGTGCCATATATTATGTCGCAAAGGTATTGTACATAAATGGAAGAAGCGCTCGCTATTACACTTTCAATGCATCAGGATATCTCACTAAGTTGACCGTACTATATCAAGAGTACGTGATCTGCTTGCATTAGATGAAAGAAGAAATTAGACATATGGGCATATGTATAATATATATATATATATATATATATATATATATATATTGTACATAATATAATATATTAGGTGTTGGAATTAATTCGTAGCGTTTTACAAGTGATGGAAAGTACTTTCATTAATGTATTTTTTAATGCTCATGTGAAATAAATAACATTCTTTCATTAAAAACGCTACGAATTAATTCCAACACCTAATATTATTATTGTACATAATATAATATAATTATATGTAATATGTATATATGAAGTATATATAATTATATATAATATTATACATGTATATAATTGTCTATAGGAAAATGACTTTGCTGAAGTTTATAAAAATTAAACCAGATACAGATCTGAAAGTAACTATGTTGAACCATCAAAATAATTATGTGTAGAATACTCATGAATACATGCATAATTAAAATGCTATAAAAAGTTTTGACATTTCAATAACTAGCATAAGTATTGAATATAATTATTTAGATAGTCCAACATAATTATTTTTAGACCTATCTAATTAAATTTTTGGATATTTTAGCAAAATCATTATTTTCATGTACATACATATATATAATCATATATATATAATCATATATATTTTTTTTACTAACGTTGAAAATCTTTATAAAAAGTGATATATTTATATTATACTTTTTTAATGAACTGTTTAAAGATATATACAAAAAAGATTTAATATTAATTCATTTTATTTCCTTCTTAGAATATTAATCTTTTTCAGAAATAATAAAATCATGTATATTTAGGTATATGATTTGGCAAAAATGATTTATGGAAATAAAACTTTGTATTCTCATTTAAACTCATAAATGCATTTTTGAAAAATGTAAATATTTAGAGTATATTTAAAATATTCGTATTGAGCGGACCATTATTTATAACAAAAATTTTATTTTTGTATTGTTATACGTTTTAAAGCATATTTATGTTGCAAAATGTTTTGGTTTTTTAATTTAACACTATTGCCCTAATATGTTGACCCGATCGAAATATATAATATGTAAAAAACAATCTCGAACAAATAACACTTTTTTATTTTAATTTAACAGGATTCCTATATGCTTTACACGTTGATTCTTTCAATTTTTTTGTGAGAATAGTAGAAACAATTTTTTTTATCTTCGATGCTCATCCTTAAAATGCACGGAAATAAAATTCTGTTACTTACAATCGATTGAACAATCGATATTAACTTGATATTGAGTAATAGGAAATCTTAGCGTGAGTCAAATCTGAGAGAATGTTTGCGAGAAGTCAGGATGAATTGGAACAATTAGCTAGAATTCTAGA
Source organism: Acromyrmex echinatior (assembly GCF_024713525.1). Lineage (NCBI taxonomy): Eukaryota > Metazoa > Arthropoda > Insecta > Hymenoptera > Formicidae > Acromyrmex > Acromyrmex echinatior. The sequence goes on from NC_141852.1 coordinate 21,711,731, forward strand.
AATCGAGTGCAATCGAGCGAAAAATTGGGACGAAAGAGAATCGCGCACTAAGCGATTTCAACTCGTCGAAATGGAAATTCTATCCGGGAAATTCTAGACTGGAATTTTGAGACGTAAAAGACGCTTGTTGTCGCTTACCGCATGCTTATTTTAAATTCATAAGCACCGGTGCATAATTTGCACCGACGTAATTATTCCACGAGCGAAATTTCGAACGAAAAGTGTTCTCCAAGTCGTAAGAGGGGCATACGACTTAATATATAATATATATAATATAAGCCGCGTGAGTATAGAATATAAAGCGGTTGCGCCGTATGCTGTATTGCATATCTAATGAATCGATAAACATCGCTCTACTTTCGAAAGTTTCCGCGGTGAGATTTCAATGTGACGTGTTACACAGATTATTGCACCCTCGAGAAATGAAACGTGGAACGATTGATCTGCTTAAAAGACGAGCCGCTCCATAATGTGAAACACTACCGAATATCGCGAATGTAAAGGATCATGATTTATTTATTTTCAATGCATATCATGTATTTAATCATGAAATCTATGTAAATGTGGATATAGGTCAATTAATAGGTGTCATCAGAATTTGCCGTTGCATTTTAGGTCAAATCGTCAGAATAATGCATTGAACTGTATTAACAGAACATGAAAGAATAATATCGTTGAATAAATGTTGCACCAGAGTATTAATTTTAAAGCCATAATTACAAAAAATGTATATCAGGCTATATATCCGTCCAGTACGGATAATTATAATGCCTATACGGAAAGATTTTGCTAAACTATTTAAAAATTTAATACGTAATATATACACGTGTATACTGTTTTTATTCTGTTCGAAATATGCTGTTTCAATTTATATTTGTTTAGATTACAATTTTATTAATTAAATTATGAAAGTATTATGTTTAATTGAATGAAATGTTTTTTTAACTGATAAAGATTAAGTGGAGTAGAAATATTATATATATTTTATTGGTTTACATGTATGTTATTGGTTGAAAAATTGTAGTTACTAGGTGGGGTGAAAAGTAACCTCCTTGGGAATGAAAAAAATTTTTTTCTTATGCAGAATCTCGCCCAAAATATGGCGTGTTCGCTCAGTACTAATCTTTGTAGCATCTGCTAGCTCGCGCACCTTCACTTTCCGGTCAGCCAACACCATTTCATGTATTTTTTTGACATTTTCCTCGGTAACCGCATCGGAGGGCCTGCCGCTGCGGACTTCATCGGTAGTGGAGTTGCGGCCACCACGAAACTCTCGAAACCAATATTTGACGGTGTAATCTGACGGAGTATTAGCCACATAATATTTATCCAACTTTTCTTTTGTTTCCTTCGCCGTTTTGCCTCTCAAAAAATAATGTTTTATGAGAGAACGAAAATCGTTTTCGCAAACACGTCAACAACAATCAGCTCTCAAAACAAAACTAAGGGCAGTATCGCACTGCCACTTGGCATGTCTGCCTAAATATGAACGGACTACAAGGCACCATAAACTTTTTTGCAGTAGTGGCGCATTCTGGTGGTCAAGGAGGTTACTTTTCACCCCATCTAGTACATCTTTTTAAAGTTAACATCTATTATTTGTTATTGGCTATTATTCTCTTTTTTTAAATTTAGCTAGACGTAGATTTGAAAATAATTTTGTTAGACTGTCTGAAAAATTGATCTGAAAATAATTACATAGAATGTACTAGTTAGTTGCTAGAATATCAAAATTTGTTGCACATTGTCCATTGTGCTTGAACGTTCTACATAATTATTTTGATAACCCAACAAAATTATTTTATTAAATTTTTAGATACTTCAGCAAAATCATTTTTTCCGTATACCTGTTAATTGCTATAAAAAACTGAAGCGATTTTTTTTTATCCATATCACACTGAGCAAAAAAATTGTTTCTTTGATTAAATTAATTTAGTTGGTCTTTATTTCATTTAACTAAAATTAATTTAGTTTATCTTTCTTTCTTACATACATTCTTTTGAAGAATGTATGTAAATATATTAATTATATTTGAATACATACATTCTCCAACAAAAGAAATAAAGACGAACTGAATTAATTTAAAGTAATGAATTAATTTAGTCAAATGAACAATTTTTGTTCTTAGTGTACATATTTAGTCACGAAATTTGCGTAAATATCAATTATTATACATAAAAATGTGTAGATTTCAAGTAATAGTAATCTTTAGATTTATTGTCACATTTTAAGTTGAATCATCGGTAATTTTGAGTTATATCATATTGTAAAATACGAGAGAGTAATTTCATGACCGGTAAATAAATCTTGCATCAAAGTATTAACTTTAAAATCGTAATTACAAGCGAGATGCATTGGACTATATATTCGCTCAGCGTAGGTAATTGTAGCGCCTACCTGCGTCTACCACCATAAAAAACAGAAGCAAAGCAACTTTATTATTTCGAAATCCTACGTTTATGCCAAGATAGCTGGATCTCGAGATGGGAAATAGCATCTGCGATAAAGAATACTAAAAGCTGTAACCACCCTTCCATGGATAACGGCAAGTTAGCGCGGCAGAACTTCTTTTATCATGATTTTATCGTATCACGATTCTACCATAAAATGCGACAACATAGAGACATTCAAAAGTACGTGTATGTGCCTTTACTGAGAAAAAAATCTAGAAAAAGAAGAAGATTCGAAGCTCTAGAGAACATCAAAGACGTTGATCCTTGCAACGTCAACATCTTTGTAGTATCCCTGCGCTTCTTTTCACGCAAATTGATTTTTATTTACTCCTTATCTCACTGTAGATGTGTCAGTTGTGGCTGCAGCTGTTATGTAGTCACGCTTATGATAATTTGGCTTAAGCTAACTCCAATTAAGTCTCCCCTGCCTCGCGTAAATCATCACAAACTCCAAGCCTCGCATTCACACAATCTCTCTTTGTCTTTTCGCAGAGTAACCTGACAGACGGGGAAGAAGATCTGCCTGAAGACGCTTTCTCGCTGCTGTCGGTGCTCGTAGTTGGTTCGCTAAACTTTCCATTTGATCGATCGCGAATCGCCCCTCGAAGACAGCCTCCCAAGAGTGTCTACTCTCGGAAGCTCCGATCTGATCCCGTCCAATCATACCGATGGTAGTCTTCGCCTTTCTTCTTAGGCTCTCTCTCTCGACACATTTCTGCTGCCTTATCCCTCGAACGCTCTCTTGCTGCTTAATATAACCGATAGAATCAAATAAATTATGATTAGACGCGTATCCCGAGGGTGAGTGTCGTAATTTCTGTCACATCGATACTCATCACGAATTCTAACGATGTCCTTTACACAATATTCCTGTACTATAATCTTGTAATATTTTTTGCTAGAAATGAAAGAACTTTAATTGTAGAGACTTTTTATTTAAGATTTAATAAATGAAAAATCAAAAGTCTAGATCTTGTTTTTAAGAACAGTATTTTTAAGATCTATCAGAATACATTGAAGTGTTGCGACAATTTATTGATGATTTATTATATATTTAAAATTAGAAATACTGATTTTTAATTTTTTCCTTCAAGTAAAACTTTATATAAAATCAAATATAAAATAAAATCCTTCTTAAAGAGTCGCAGCCTATGCAGAAGACTTGCCTGAAATTTTAAGAGGCAGCAAGAGTTGTCCTGATCGACGTTTTAGCGTAAATTACTTTACTATGGTGCTTACGTTATCGATAAAATAAAGGTTCACGAAGCGAATTATATACTCTGCTGAATCTAGCCTTTTAAAGGGGATATGCACATGAACCAGAACGGATTTACCGGCTCTTTGTTCATTTTGTTCACTCAGCTTCACCTGTATACCATCTTTTCAACGTTTGTAACACATTAATTATAGAAATACATGTAACGCCAAATATTAAAAATCATAGGAGATTACGGCCACCCTCGATTTTTTTCCGATGAGTAATCGATACCAATTTCGCCAGAAGCGATTTCATTAGGACGAAGGTCGGAGCTTCCGAGATCCTTCATAAATAACATTTATTATATCGTGCAGTAAAAGTTTTAATACGTATATCTCAAAATTTCTCGGAAAATGATATTCATTATACAACATCCAATACTAGTAGTAATACCGATATTTGCGCTGCATCAGCATGACGCGACTCTTCTTATTCATCCTTCAATTGAATTCGATGAATAGCGACGAATCATATTTCATCGACCGACCGACACGACGTCGGATTTCTTAAAGGCCGACGCGCTTCGAGGGGCGATGTGTTGTACGGTTGAACAGTAGCGTGTCCTGGCGATTCTCCGCTAGACGGATCTCCGCGATATCCGTAGGATTCCTCCTCGTGATCCTGATATTCTTCTCCGTCGCCGGCAACGTCTTGGTCTGCGTGGCGATCTACACCGACCGCGGGCTACGGAGGATCGGCAACCTCTTCCTGGCCTCCCTGGCCGTCGCCGACCTCTTCGTCGGTGGGCTGGTGATGACCTTTGCCGGGGTCAACGATCTCCTCGGCTACTGGATCTTCGGAATGTGGTTCTGCGACATCTGGATCGCCTTCGATGTTATGTGCAGCACTGCCTCTATTCTGAATCTATGCGCCATATCACTCGATCGTTATATACACATCAAGGATCCCCTCAGGTGAGATATACCGAAAAAACAAAATTTTGCTAAAGTATCTCAAAATTTAGATAAGTACAGATCTGAAAATAATTTTGTTGGAAACAACCTAAATAGGGTAAGTTGATACAATTTTGAACATGGTACAATTCTAAAAGAAATAAGATTTTAATCCAAATGCTAAATTTCAATTTGGTAATCTTGATCTCATTATACTAAAGGAAGTCGTCAAACGAGAAAAAATAAAACTTAAATCTCAAAAAATTGGATTCAAATCTTATTTGTTTACATAGAATTGTACCTTGTTCAAAATTGTTCCCTGTCAAAACAATTATGTCGCTCAAACTGGTTGCTATTATATAATGTTGCTATTATATAATGTTAAAAAACTTTTTGCGGCATTGCTCATCATGCTTGAGTTTTCTACATAATTATTTTGATAAAATCCAACAAATTTATTTTCAGATTTGTAGAATATCTATCTAAGTATTTAAAAATTATTATTTCCTTGTATTATTTCCTTCAAAGAAGAATTATCGAATAATTTGTAAATTAAGAACTGTTTCTCTCTCTCTCTCTCTCTCTCTCTCTCTCTCTCTCTCTCTCTCTCTCTTTTAATGTGGTTAAAAGACATTTTTACAAGATAAAATTATTTATATGAGAGAGATATAATTTTGCGGAGAGTTCCAAATAGTTAAACAAAAATTGTTAGAAAATAATGTCAAAATGTATTTGAAAATATTTTAATATATTTGAAAATATTTTAATCCTAAGAAATTAATGTATCTAAATTTTCCCTTACAAAAATAAAACTCTGAGTATGCGAGATATATAAAGAGAAAGTAACAGAAACATCAATGAAACTTCTATGAAACGTAAATTGGAATAGCATAAAAAAAATATTTTTAAAAGGCAAACGTCTTTTTTTACATACTGTTCCAATTTACGCTTCCTAGAAGTTTTGTTTACGCTTCTGTTACTCTCTCCTTTCACTTTCCTCCTGCATTTAACTTACACTCTTTATTTTCACCAGGATTCAAAAAGAATTATAGAGTTTTAAAATAAAGATTGTCAAACGTTGTTATTTTAGATACGGCCGTTGGGTAACCAGAAGAGTTGCCATTGGTGGCATCATCGTTGTATGGCTTCTAGCAGGACTCATATCCTTCGTACCGATCAGTCTAGATCTTCATAGGAATGATGATCAACCCATGTATGAAGAGATAGTGGAGGTAAGATATCCGCGAAATTTAATTGTGTCGATATTAATATCAGCAGTTCAATACATACATCAATGCGATTTGTTTGAATACGTAATGAAACGATTTTCTACTGAACGAACTTCAGCTCTTGAGCAAATTATAGGTTTTAATTAGTGAGTAATCCTTTCTATGAGAAATTTATAAAATACGAATTCCGTTTATTTCAATATTTGAAGTGTACATATTATTTTAAAAAAAAGTTTGCAATTATAAGTATTACCCGAGATGTGTTCTACGTGGTGCTCACACGCTCATGAATATTTGTCCTTGTTTAACATTTGATAAGCGACAAGGATGAAATGATTCCAAAAGCGTTACAAGCACCAAGTGGAATGCGGGATGAAAAATTCCAAGTATTCTCTACGGTGGTATCAATCATGTGAAATTAAAGTCATGTCGAGTGTTATAAAAAAAAATAAATGTTATTGCTTTCGAATACTCAGAGAAATTAAAAATAAATTTGTTTGACTGGATAGATCTCTTACAATGAGTGAAATTCGTTTAAATTTTGATATGCAGCATTAAAGATGATGCGTAGATACGCAATAAAGCCGCCTTAAAAGAGCTATAATTACACTGATTATGATAGACTTATTCACTTGAATTAAATAAATTTATCTTTAAATGTCTCGGCAAGTCAGGTTTAAATCTAGATTTTATAGTGTTAGCTCCTAATATATTCAATTTTGATTAATAATTGCTCATACAGTTTGTTATCAGTAAAATCCAATTTTTTATTTTGATTTTTCATCCAACGATGCAAAAAACTATTCTCACAATTAAGTCCAATTTTTCATTATCTGGTTAATTTGTAGTTAAGCTTAACCACAAGTTAAAAACAAGTTAATAAAAAGTTAAACTTAATTGTGAGAGTAATTTTTTTGCATTGTCGGATAGGAGAGTGTGATGTTTTCATCTATATCTACAGAGTTTTTCTGTAGCTAACTCTCGCTAAGTATGGATTTTGAAATTGTATATACAAGATAACGCAATTTGAACTCATAACTTGTTGGTTAGTCTGTCGCTCTCATACAGAGCGACATACAATTTCTCGACATAAATACAAATCAGCTATTTTCACACGAAGCTAACACTTCATTCCAAAAATGAAATTTCTCGTTTTACCCCGTGATACCGTTTGCATCTGAAACATTGCAATTTACGCAATCTTTGCCATTTTTCTCGTTAATTATTCATCTTTTACCTTTACAGGAGCACCCTACGTGTGCCCTAGACATTACACCCACCTATGCGGTGGTGTCCTCTTGCATATCTTTCTACGTGCCCTGCATTGTAATGCTGGGTATATATTGCAGGTAAGATCGCCCACTGACGCCCATCACTATTCAGACGCAAATTAATTTAACTTTTTAGTTCGCACTCTTACCATAATCGTTCGCCATACTCTGTATGAATGACGTAGCTCGTATGACGTTCAATAAAACATGACTAGCTCCGGTAATCCACAATCCCGAATGAGTTTGAAGATAAAAACAATGCGCTCGAAAAAAGCTCGCATCTTCGTTTAAAAATCCATAGAAGAGATAAATCACACACGCAACAATACCACCAATTCGTTTAGCAGAACAATGCGTCGGATGCCGAATGATAAATTTCCAATAGGCGTTGAATCATTTCTTTATCCACTTGATTTTGTTTCTTTACACAAAAATGTAATTGTATATCACTGTCAAGATTGGACGTGTTCTCTACACGAAAAGAATAGTTTATTGGAGTATATAATAATTTAACTGAATACAAATTTAGATAGATACAGATCTGAAAATAAATTTTGTTGGACTATGAAAATAATTACGTTTAAACTGGTTGTTAGAGTGTCAAAACTTTTAATAGCGTCTGTTATCATGCTTGAGTTTCCTACACAATTATTTTTGATCCAACGAAGTTATTTTCAGATCTGTATCTATCTAAATCTGTATTCAGCTAAATTATTATATACTCCAATAAACTGTTCTTTCTGTTAATTTTTAAATTATATTTTATATTTTTCTTTCTCCGAATAATAACTTGAAAGTAAATCAAAACGCATACAGAATACAGATGCATATACTTTGCGAATGAGGTGAATAATTAAAGTGTTTTTCTTTTTTTTTTTTTTTAAATAAGTAACTACGCACTATCACGCCTCTCCTTCCTTTAATTTGTAAAACTTGAGAGTTTTATTTTATCTTATTTTATCTTATTTTTATCGTTAAACTTTTAAACTTTTATTTCAGCTTTTCAAAATTCTTTCTAATACTTGTAGTGGTGGTGTAATAATAATAATAATATTAATGACTGAGAGAGGGAGAGAGAGAGAGAGAGAGAGAGAAAGAAAAATGAAAAGAATTTTGTTCCATGCATTAAGGAATATTTCCTTTTCTAGGCTCTATTGCTACGCGCAGAAACACGTGAAAAGTATCCGAGCAGTGACGAAGCTGCCGGACACCTCCATGGCCAAGAGTTTTCGCTCGAAGAGCAGTCGTTGCAAGCCACCGAAGCCGCAGACGAAGACGAAGCCAACCAGCCCTTATCATGTGTCCGACCACAAGGCTGCGATCACCGTTGGTGTAATCATGGGCGTATTCCTGGTATGCTGGGTGCCCTTCTTCTGCGTCAACATTGTCGCAGCCTACTGCAAGACCTGCATATCTCACCGAGCGTTCCAGGTGCGACTTTTTGCGCAAACTGCATCCAAAATTATTTGTTTCAATTTAATTAAACTTTTTTAAAACTTTTCAGAACCAATTCTTTTTTTCTCTTAAAGAAAAGATTAACTGAAAATACCAGACGATCATTATTGATTATTTCTATTTTTTAATTAATATTATATTCCTTGTGTTTAAAATAGGATTTTTTACTTTTCAATAATTATGTTATATTATCCTTATATGTTATATTATTCTTTATACTGACTACTGTTTGGATTTTCGTCATTTTTTTTATTTTTACAATAATTTTATCACTTTTTAATGAATAAGAAATATTGATATCTTTAGTATTAAATTGCAATCTATAATAGATATAGTAGACCTTTAGTCTTTTGCTCTAAACTGCGAGTTGTTCTAAGTTCTAAACTTTACAGCTGAGATCTGACCAACTCGCTTATAAAGCTTAAAGAGATTACGGCTTAAGACAACACCGGAAACATTTGAAAAAAAGTCACAATTTTGAACTTAGAACAAAAGGCTAAGTGCTTACCATATCCATTATAGATCGGGTCCAAGCGACATAGTAAGTCTTTCATTCTGGATCAACCTTGAAAATATGGAAATTGCTATTATAAAATTCTTCCCTCTAAAGAAAGGTGAGAATTTTTTTCTCACACATAGAACAATTTTTTACTTGCGGATTTTTCCGATTTTCGTTATATAAAGGTATGTCAAAGTCGTTTTTTCCTTCCAAACAGGTTCTCACGTGGCTCGGTTACAGTAACTCGGCCTTCAACCCGATAATCTACAGCATTTTCAACACTGAATTCCGGGAGGCGTTCAAGAGGATCCTCACGAAGGGGGCACGCGCGCGAGGCAATCAGCCATCGACCAGCGAGTGCGGCGAATTCCGTTCAGTGGTGGTGCAGAAGCGGAATGGTTCCATGGTCGAATGTAACATCAGTCCGAGATCGAGCGCAGACAGCTGCCAGGTCGGCGTTATGGCTCAACGACATCGCGACACCATCGTCAGTGCCATATAAAGCGAGCTTGTCTTTCGACTTTCTCGGTCACTTTAAACAATTTCTTTCCTGGATCTCGCTCTCGCTGTTCGTCTTTGAAGTCGTCGCAATCGTGCTTCATTACTCGTCAAAGAATTTGCGAATCTGGAGACACCGACATCATCCCGGCAGAGAATAACAACATTAATGCGCGAATTAAAATATGCTTCGTGCAAGAGGAATTCGTTCTTCACAGTGGCGTGTTAAACTTCTGCGATCTTCCGCGACATACGAAATAATTTTATTTTAGCATTTAGATTTACATTCTTTGTTTGCTGTTTAAAATTTTGTTTCGAATTCGCAGTGAAAACCGTCGTGAAAACACATCGATGGCAGATTGCACGACTTCTAATAGAACGATATCGCTTATTGTTATTGTTTCGTACGAACTTGCAATGTACATAAAATCAGCATCGCCTGTATCAACAAGCATAGTTTACTCTCGCGTACTAAAGTTTAGTATTTGCATCCGCGAAGGAATGAACGCCAAACCGCCTGCCTGCTCAAAGGAAGACTGCAGCTGCAGTTACAACGATGTCGTACTCTGGCTATATACAGTCGCGTAAAATAAGCATAACTGAGGATGTGGATAATACTCTCTGCTATATTGAATTTCTCCTCACGTAATATCAATCAGTGTTCTAGTTAGTTGTTAATTTAATCCGAGAATTCTCTTGGACCAATAGAACACGCGTTGCTCGTATTTCTTCAACATCAAATTCTACAAAAGCAATATTAGTAAATGCAGGAACAATATAAAGCGAGACGTTTGCCAAATTTTAAATAGGGTGTTTGCTAAAATCTTGTAAAAAAAGTTTCCTGAGATTTCCTGGATATTTTCTAGTTATTTTTATTCATAATTTCTGGTAAAAAATTAGAGAGTTTAATACAATTTTGAAATAAATTGGAATGCAAAAAAACAAACTATATTTTGAAAATTAGAGATCAGGGATTCTATGAGATCTTTCGTCTACTATTAAAGCCGCAGAAGAGAGTAAGTTATTCTTTTCTACCGAATATTGTTTTCTATCTTGATTTTTTAATTTTATAAAAATTTGCAACACACGAAAACTTACGTAAATATACTTACATAAATTCTTTTTTTTTTCTTATGCCTGGTTTTTGTTGATAGGCTTTGTAACAACAGTTTTGCTGATGCGTAATCATTTGCAAGCTACTACAGTTTATTATACCATATTTTACGTCTATTACTCTGTTAACATGTAGTCTTTTCATAGAGCTTTGCAATGAAGTAAATTAAATTAAATTAAATATATATGATACATATGTCATATATTAGAGTATAGGGAAAGTTTCCGCGTGTTTTTGACAATTTTTCTTTATTAAAATAAAATGAATGATACAATATAGGTCAAAGTATTTGCCATCGTTTTCTACTACCTTTGTCCACCTTTTACAGTATACGAATACCACGAATACATTGAAAATCCTCCTTCAACGCATGCAAACAATTGGCATGCGCGAAAACTTTCCCTACAACCTAACACATTAGGCCTGTTCTTTTTAGTTGAATCTTTTACACCAATTCATCTTTCTTCCTTTTCTCTCTAGGAGAAGAGAAGTGAGAGAAAGATGAATTGGTGCAAAAATTCAGCTAAAAAGAATAGGCCTACTATTATTAATATAATTGATTATCAACATTTTGTATTAGCAAGAAAAAATAATCAAAGAAATAACGTTTTCAAAAAGACAGAATTTAAATTTAAAATTAAATTTTCCTGAGTAGGTACCAATAAAATTTCATAAAAATCCCTGATTTTTAAGAGTAAAAAGAAATCCCGTGAAAATTTTAGATTTTCCAGGTTTTTTCAGATAGTAAACATTTTTTACAAATGAACATTTCATACGTCGTGTCTCTGCCTCAATGGCCATCGTCATGATTTGATTAACTGATGATGATGATTGTGATTAATAACGCGTGGGTTTCTTCGAAATGCGATATTTTCGTTGTAATGCATATTGCGTATTCGCACGATAGAGGAATATCTCTTTTTTTTTTTATAGCAAAAGAGTGAAGGCTGTGGTGTTCGACCATGTAAGTGCAGCATTTTGCGAAGACATCAATTATTGTAATTAAGACAATCACCGGAATTACTTCAAAACATATCCCGAAGACATAATCCATCATGAAATCGTAATATTGTTTTCTTCTTTTGTTTTTTCATTCATTTTCCTTTTTTTTTTAAGCGACGACAAGCGTAGAGTGGGATTTATCAATTAATAGAAGAATCCAAGTGTAGCACTTAGGATACTAATCTCATCAAGCAATCTCTTTAATGGAGCAACGTCGATAGCAATGTCGATAGCCAATCTACAATATTAAAAGCTGGATGTTACTCAAAAATACTGATATGTTTCTAAATAGTAACGTCTATCAAAAGTCATGGGAAATATATATATATATATATATATATATATATGTATATATATATATATATATATATATTATATATAAAAAAGAAAAACTTAATAGCAATAGGTCAGCGCACCGGCGTGCGCGATACGCCGTGCAGTGAACTATAGAATTCATTTTCCATTTTGTAAATAGTCATTTAATTATTTTTCTATTTGACGGGCGCAAAAAGAGACACATAGCGAGATACTCGCAAAAATGCGAGATCTCATGTAATGGGCGCGCTCATCGAATGTACGCAAAGTCGTCGTCGAGCACCCGTCGAATCTCAATTCAATTCTGCATCACATATCCGAGTGGAAGGAAGTAGTCACAAGCCAATTTGACATTCGCGAGGATCGAGCTTCCTTGGTACATCTATATTTACGATACAAGGCGCATTACGATCCGACACGAGAGGAAACAAAAGAGAATGTCTCTCTTTCTCTCATGTACGAATGCATAAGTTATAGACTATAGGAATGGTGGAAACTCTCTAACCGGCAGGATTTGTGCGCAATGTTGATGTATACTACTGATATATTTGAATGACCGTTCTCTGTAAATATATTAGATTAAGACTTCGACAAAAGAAAATCTGACTCGTGACTTTTTACTGATTTCCTCTTTCTTCCGATTCCTACGTTCCATCGAAGCAGAAAATAATCAATAAACGCCGAAAAAAGATATTCTTATTGCATTTATTCATAGAATATTTAATTTGTCTGAAATGATTTGAAATTAATAAGTATTTATAATTAATATTTCGTTCAACTATTACTTCTATAAACTCAAATTTTTAAATGTTTTCTTGTAATAATTCAGAATATATATATATATATAATATTTATCCTGATTTTAATCATCATTATTCATAATTTACTTTGGTGCCACACTTAATTTAACACTAGCTTCCAACTACAAGCAAATTAGCTAGTCTCAATTGATAGATTTTCGTTTGCACATTCCGAAACAAATCGTTGCACACTTGTAAAACAAACGAATAAGCTATAAGGTGCATTCGGGGAGATGCTATTAGCGCTATTCATTCTGTCCTTGTTTTACATCTAATAAACGACGAAGATAATTTTTTCAAAAGTTGGAGAGCCAACTTCACACAGATCGAGTATATACCATACTGAAAAGACGTTTAAAGATTATAATTTTTATTATTAAATTTTGTTTAATTGTTTTGAAGTTTTTATATATAAAAATTAGTACACTCTTCCTTCGCGCGATTTTGTAATAAATACACAAATAATATATGTAAATATTTATTGACTTCTTATTTTCTTAAACAATAGCAAATTATTATGTTCGATATTCCGCCTTTCTTTTAAACTATTGTTGTTGAAAAATTCAGGCGCAGTATTCGCCCATGTGCGATTCTCCTTCGGGATATTTAGAAAATCGAGCAAACTACTGCTCAATCTTGGTATAATTGGATATAATATTAAAGCACCTATTCTACTACTTTCCAGAGCAAGCGATATAACAGCTTTAAGTTCCTCGATCGAATCTGCATTGTCGACTTGTTTCCTCAGCTGCCAAGGTTCATGATGCGCCACCATCTTATTTGCGCAATGAAGCATATTCATGACCGCGTCTACGACATGATGTAAATTGTATTCCTCGTAACTTTCGCGTGCTTTTCTGCCCACGGATTTTAAACTCTCTCTGGTTTCATCGGCAACCTGAGACTGCAACACGTTCCAATATCTTGCGGGATTAGGGAACTCTTTGGATGGATTGATTGCTTTACCCACGCAACGATTGACTAGATTGCCCAATGTATCCGCCAATTCGGAGTTCAATGTGTTAATAATTTTGATTGGACTATAATCTACAAATATATATTTTTAAGAAATCTGATGCAAATGATATGTAATAAGTGAATGCATGATTTATCTTACTTGCGTCGTTTTGTGGTACCGCTTCTCTCAGAATAAAGTATCGTAATCCTTCTTCTGAATAATCATTTGCAGCTTCAAATGGTGAAATTACATTTCCTTTTGACTTCGACATTTTTCTATGATCAACAGTCCAATGAGCGTGACACAGTAACGTCTTTGGAGGCTCGAGACCTATCGCTATTAAGAATGCTGGCCAATAGATACCGTGAAACTTCAAAATATCTTTCCCAATTATCTACATCAATAATTTTCTTTGATATAATCCATATTTTAATCTGACAATTTTCATATATTATTAGCCAAGAATTATGATCCATACTTGAATAGTGGGCGGCCAAAGTTCTTTATATGATTCATTTGGATATCCTAAGACCGTTAAATAATTTATTAAGGCATCTAACCATACATATATCGAGTGAGATTCATCGCATGGGGAAGGTATAGCCCATGGCATTTTGTTTCTGATTCGAGTAATGCTTAAGTCTTGTAAACATGTACCTTCGTCTATCCACTGGGATAATGTTTTGTGATACAGCGCTGGTCTAACTGTGTTTTCTACAAAAGATCTGAAATTTACAATTTGTAATCTTAAAAGGAAGAGAAATAATTACTGCGTTTAGTGGAAAAAACTGATCAGTGCGCTCAGTGATTTTTTAATATAATTGATTCTTGTCTTTAATTTCTCGATGAATCTGAATGTAGGCATCAATCCATTAATTAAATAATCACTAAGCGCTCACTGATAAGTTTTCTCTGAATGCAGTCAATGAATTAAATTAAAATTCAACATCTTTTTATACCATCTTTGAGCCAATATTTGAGATCGTTTTGAAATGCACTAAGTCGGAACTTGTAATTTTCTTCCTCAGTCCATTCTACTATGTTTCCCGATTCCGCGGAGACTTTGATTACTTTTCCGGTCGAATCTCTCTGTTCCACCAATTCTGTATCACAGAGGAATGCTTCGTCCGATACACAATACCATCCCGAGTACTTTCCCAGATAGATATGCCCTCTTTCTTCTAATTGTTTCTGAAAGTGTTCAGTTTTCTAATGTGAGTTACAAAATATCACAAATATATATAAGATTTGACATTCAAAAATAAATTTGCTCTAAGAACCCAAAAATGATACACTGCATCACAATGCTGCTTTTCTGTAGTTCTAATGAAACGCGAATAATCCACTTCAAACTTATCGCACATTTCCCTGAATTGCTGCGAAATTCTTGTACAGTACTCGAGATTCGGTACACCAGCTGTAGCTGCAGCGGCTTTAATCTTGTTACCGTGTTCGTCGGTGCCAGTAGTAAAAAATGTTTGGTGACCTAACATATTGTTGTATCGAACAATGGCATCGGCTAAAACTGCGCTATATAAATGTCCAATATGAGGACCTAATATACAAAATATATAAATTTATAATTTTCTTATTTAATTTCTTATTTAATAATTTAGATTAATGACAGGAATTTTTAATTAAAAAAAAGTTACGTACCAGCATTTACATAAAAAATCGGCGTAGTAATGTACTTATTTTGAGATGAATCTTTTACATAGTGCCTTTTTATTGTTTGATTCCAAGATGTCCGCATATTTTTTAATAAGAATGAAAATGTCGCCGATTTCGAGGGCTTTGCAATTACGTGTTTAACTGAAATTTAAATTTATTATTATTATTACTATTATTATCATGTGAACAATTAACATTTAGAAATTTTTAGACAAAAAAGTAAAACAAAATATCATATTTTTCGTAACATTAAAGTTACGTTTTATGTTGCACGATTATTTTACAAGATAGACATAAACATTTTTCATGAATAGAAACATTTTTCATGATTTTATGGAAAAAATGATATATAGGCTCGTCGTCTTAAAAATATTTATTATATTTTCTACTAATTTCTTGTACATACAGTTATAATACATTAAATAATTTCTTATTTCTATCTCTTCGTCTCAACATTATTCAACTCTAAAGATATTGTTTCTAATTGAGCTATAAGATCCATGTGCTTAAATTCGTCGGGTCTATTGGTAAACGTTTCAAGTAACTGTAATCTGTGTTCGTGATCGTTGCAATAATATAACTGCAATTCATTAGCCAGACATTGTGCCTCTTGCACTTGTAGTAATTTTGTATCAAATTCTCCACGCATGAGTATAATGCCTTTATTCTCTCTCAATTCAGTGTAGTGTATCATAGTCAAACACTCAGGTGCATTTTCTTTGTGAGTCTGATACCATAAGAGCGGAGTCATGTGTACTTCTGAGCCATAGAATTGGCACATTATAAATTCATAGCCTTGTTCTCTCGGTAATGGTAAAAGGAAGGTGGAGTACTGCTTGCCGCGTGCAAACATTTTATCATACTGCTCGGGCGTCATCGTACCGCAGATACAATCCTTCTGTTTGTGATACTCATTCCATATTTTTATAATCTCCTCTTTCGATTTATTTTTTATCATATCAACTTTCATTATGCTATCCAAACATGTTTCTTTCGTTTGCGTATCAGGTTCCAAAGCTGGCTTTGCCTCAGTTTGATAGAAATTCGCAGCTTTCTCACGTTTCTCTTTAACAACAATGATTTGATCCTTTACTCACAATAATTCTTTTTATGTAAAAATTACATACAGTCCTCCTCAGCAAGAATGATACAAGTATAATTAGCTCACATGTCCATAATGTTTAAGTCACTCACAAATTGACAAAGATACAGCATTGTTAACCATCACAACAACGCTCAATTTGTGAATGATTTAAACATTATGGACATGTGAATTAATTATACTTGTATCATTCTTGCTGACTCCAAAGAGAGTCGAAACGTTCAAAATAAAGAAGACATCAATCTAACATCTGATTATTGATTGTTTACTAAATAATTGCACTGTTTATCGTTGTTGACTCTCATTAGCCTACTATATTTATCTTTTTATATTGTTTTACATTATCTTTGCTAATTTTATGTTGTATTTCTTTCATGTAGCGGCTTTCAGTAGCTAATCTGGGGTCTGTTTTCTGTGACTGAACTAGTGTACATTTTTTTAACTTAAAGTGAGAAAGGTATATGTTTGATATTTATCAAAAGCGAGAAAGAGAGTTCAGTCTAACATGCAGTCTAGTGCAGTCTAATCCAGCAACAGAAAACAGATCACTAATGTAATGCAAGTGACTAAACTCAACTTTGTTGTAATATCTAGATAGGAATGCATTTGTGAAACATAAAAATTTATAGTCAAGTTCATAATTGTCAGAAAATACAGATAATCGTTGCAAGAAACAATGTTGACAGAAATAGTAGCCTTGTAAGCTTAGTAGCTTTGTGAAGATCGTATACCTTGCTTCTCATGTATTTTCTTCTCCTGGTGCTCGACGCGCTGCAGAAACTCCTCCGGGCTGGTCTGCTGCAGTTTGGCAATTTTCTGAGCATATTTGTCGTAGTAGGGATTCCTCTGTAATTCCTCCAGAACCTTTTCAAATCTCACCCGGCTCGTCATCACGTACCTCTCGTTGCTTGTCCTTGCCGTTATGCGACTACTCTTTAGATACCTGCCCAAGCGCGTTGCGTTTCGTAGTAAAACGCTTGCCATGAATATCCACTGTCGAAGTTGTCGAACACGTATCAAGTCAGCTGAAACTGCGAAAGTGGCACGTTGCGTCGTCGCGCCGCCGTCACGCGTGAAGTCAGTTAATAATCCAGATGTCGCCTCCGACGTTTTAAATCTCCTCATCCTAACAAACGTGCATCGTTCCGTTTTCCTTCATTATCGCAGGGGCGCTGAAATTATCGTCGTCATGATTGAACGATTCTGTAACCGATGGCGACGATGACGATGACGATTTTTAAATGTTCAAACAATAGCTTGTAAAGATATGGATAAGTAGCACGAGGTTCCGGTACGGCAGTATCGTAGCTATGTGAAAAAGACACCCTTGACCCACATTGTTCTGGATTTGCCTATCGCCGAAGTACAAGGAGTTTATCGAAAATACATAAATCATCTAGAGCCTTTCGCATTCGCCGTTTAAAATTTTATATTGGTTTCGCACAGCTTCAGCCGTGAATAGTTCCAAACAGAACAACAAATCACGATAACGTCAAAATGAATCGGAAATTATTGAAAAATGATTTAATGATCATTTTAGAGTCCTTTTGACATCATAATAACTGTTCTGCTTGCAATTGATTTGTTCCTCGAAGCTTTCACAAATATTAAAGATATTGATTCAATACATAATGTTGAAAATAAAAACTTATAATATCCGATACATAATGTAGAGAAAAAAAAAATGAAATTGGCTGTATTCAGTAAAAAAGTAGCTTTGTAAGATTTTTCTTCAATATACGATTGGTTTATCCATTTAGAGAGAAACCAATTCTTTGATGAAAATTTTTCTTAGATTTTTTCAGAAATTATAAGACAAGAAATCTTGAAAATTTAAAATATTTCAGGAATAAATATATGAAAATTTCTAAGAAAAAAATTAGACTTTCTCATCAGTATTTCTGATAAGTGTTTCGATAATTCGTATAAAAGTGTGAGAAAATTTTCACCGAGAAAGGATAAAAAGCAATTATACTAAAACATCTTATTACAAAGGCTGCTTCTTCTGCTGAAGAGCACAACCAGAAGAGTACATTAATTGTACTTTGTTGTTTAACACATTGCAATTGCAAATACAAAATTGACAAAAATAAAAATCCGTCTTGTGTTCCAACGTTCGCGTTTGTCCTTGTTTAACACTTGATAAATAACAAGGAGTAACATGAAATTATTTCTTGAATAAAAGAATTGCACTAAAAGAATTGCGAGCGTCAAGTGGAAAGTAGTCTCGGCGATACGTTCGGTGCCCCCCGTTATTCGGCGCCCGCGTCGCGCGCCGTCTCGCTACAGGCCTGAGGCCGAGTTACCGCGATGTCAAGCGAGCAACTTCGCGCGGCTGTGCTCCGAGAGACGTGGAACGCGAACGCTCGAACACGACGCGATCGCGCACGAGAAAGTCACCCCGATTATCGGCGATTTCGCGCGTAGAATCGTCGCGGCGCCTACGTACAGGCGTCGCGCGGCGTCGTGCAAGTGAAGTGACTCCATTGAGCGGCAGTGTGGCCTACCCCCGCCGTCTCCCGCGCCGTCGGTCGGTGACGCACGCTTCCGGGAACCATCAGTCGCTGCTCTTCGTGCCCACAGCGAGAGGGAAAATGTCGGCGCGCTGTCGATGGGGCTTGTCGTGCCGCCAGTGAACAGCCCGATCGTGACACGTTAGAACGACCTTATCGCGGCCCCAGTGACCCTCACTGGCCGAAATCCGGCTCGTAAAGTCTCCCCATACGCCACGGTCATTTGCGTACCCTCGATTTGGCTCGACCTTCGCGCGTGAAAGAAAGAGAGAAAAGGGAGCCAGCAAGGAAGAAAGACGGAGAGAGGGTGAGAAATATCGTGGAACGGTTAGGAATCGAGCGAAAGACATCGAGAGAAAGAGAAGGACGGAGGATAGGTGCAAAACCACACCGCCGTGTAAAGATCCCCGCGTAAGGTAACGTAAGGGAAAAGCCAGGCGGAGTGGAGGTGAGAGAGAAGGCATACGGAGGTGAGCAGTGACATGGCGTCGTTGGCGATGTCAATAGCGAAGAGTGAATTCATCGTGGGTGGCAAGTATAGATTGATGAGGAAGATCGGCTCGGGCTCCTTTGGCGACATTTATCTCGGCATCAACATCTCCAATGGCGAGGTAAGCCAACCCCAGGCGTCTCTCGGCCGACCTGCACGACCTACTGCTGGACTGCTGTTTGCTAGCCAGCCAGCTCTGTTTCCTCTGTTCTGTTCGCGTTTCCCGTTTGCCGTTTCTCGGCCCCGACTCGTCTCGTCTTGCGAAACCCGATCGCGAGTCTTTCCATCATTCGTGCCGACTATCGTCCAACGTGGCCTAGGTCGGATGAGACGAGACGCGAAACGGCGCCGCGACATGTCGATCGCGATATCTATGTCGAGACAGAAGAATCATCCTTCTGACCGTCAATATCTGTCGTGGTGATCATGATCGATGGGTTCGAGGACCGTTCGCATCGCGAGTTCATCCGCCGTCAACGATCGTTCCGCGGAAAGCTCCGCTACGAATACATCGCGAATGACGTATGTTATACATATGTATGTCTTGGACGCAGTTGAGATAAATATAAGCTGACGCTTGTCAACATTATCAAAATCCCAAATGCGCACATATTTAGCAATTACTCGCGAAAGCGATATAATTTCTTATGACTCAGTGGAATTAACAATAAATTAAGTGTAAGTTAAATGGTCACAGTTTGATCAATTTTAATTCTGTATTCTTAATAGATTAATTTCACAAATAAAGAATATTATATCAAGAATGAAGTAAACAATGACGCGGCAATTGACCCTTGTTCCGTTTGTTTTGTAAATTGTTTCCTTTTTGATGATATTGTTAGTACATTGTGTTTTACTTATTTAAATATGATGATACGTCTCATAGTATAAGTAATATATGAGAACAATAATGTATCCTGTTATGATACAATGACAATGTGTAAATAATAATGAATAGGAAATAGAATTTAAGTAAGATTTAGATAAAAATGGAGTTAAAGAAGAATTTGTAAACTTACAATTTACACTTTAGTTCTTACAGTTATTAAAAGGGATTTACTTTTCATCTTCTATTTTTCTAATATTTTCAATTTTTTGGAATGCTGTCTATTGTTATTCCTGTAATTCAAATATAGACAGTGCTTAAGAAACAAAGGAAAGTCAAAAAATAGTAGGAAGAAAGAAACCATAACATATGCTGTGTTTCAAAATTCACTGCCAGTGCTGAAGTTTATAGGTTATATTATACTAATTTTTTAGCACTGGCAGTGAATTTTGAAACACATAATATTATATTATTCCATTTATTTGCATTTATTTGATCTTCATGTTAGATAAAGCTTTACAATGTAATTTGATAACATAATATATTACATATAACACAATGTTTTTATTTCAGGAAGTTGCTGTTAAGTTGGAGAACATGCGAGCCCGACATCCACAGCTTTTATATGAATCGAAGCTGTATAAAATATTACATGGTGGTATAGGAATACCACACATACGTTGGTAATTATCATATTTAATTCTTTGCTTATGTATTATATTTAGTTGATATATACATCATATAATAATAAAATAATTTGTTAATAAATTATTATTACAACGAGATTTATATAAGCTGAAATTATATAATGAGATTATATTAATTGAAAGCTAGTATTAGAATCAGATAGCCAACTGATAAGAATTTTCCTATCTTTAGGTATGGTCAAGAACGTGAATATAATGTTCTTGTTATGGATCTTCTTGGGCCATCTCTGGAAGACCTTTTCACTTTCTGTTCAAGAAGGTTTACAATCAAGACAGTCTTAATGTTGGCAGATCAGATGATTGGTAGGATTGAGTATGTTCATTGCAAACACTTTATTCACAGAGATATAAAACCAGATAATTTTTTAATGGGGATTGGGCGACATTGTAACAAGGTACGCATTTTAATATTTCGTCATTTCTTCAATATAACATATCAGAATATAAAATATCATACATCAATACTAAATTACGGAATGCTAAATTACGTTTCAGTTATTCCTCATCGATTTTGGATTGGCTAAAAAGTATAGGGATAGTCGCACAAGACTGCATATAATATATCGAGAAGATAAAAATTTAACAGGTACTGCGAGGTATGCTTCTATCAATGCGCATCTTGGAATTGAACAAAGTCGTCGCGACGACATGGAATCACTTGGCTATGTTCTTATGTACTTTAATCGAGGATCGTTACCGTGGCAAGGTCTCAAAGCTGCGACGAAGAAGCAGAAATATGAGAAAATTAGTGAGAAAAAAATGTCCACGCCAGTAGAAGTCTTATGCAAGGTACCCTAAAGAATTTTTTCTTATTATTTTTGTGTCATTACATGTACATCCTTGATACAAAAATTACCATTTTTCAGGGATTTCCTGCCGAATTTGCAATGTATTTAAATTATACGCGAGGTCTACGCTTTGAAGAAAGCCCGGACTATATGTATTTACGTCAACTTTTCCGCATACTTTTCCGTACATTGAATCACCAATATGATTACACATTTGATTGGACGATGTTGAAGCAAAAGGCAGCAAGTAGTAATATTAGCGGTGGAGTATCAACAGCTGGACCAGGTCTCTCTCAAGGTGCTCAAGGTGCTCAAGGGCAAGGACAAGGCCAAGGTCAGGCACCTACTCAGGCCACCGCTCAATCAGGTGCAATGAAAATTTTTGGAATTAATTTTTCGCAGCATGTCCACGTATAGTTAATAGATTTCTTTAACAATTAATGTACAGCTCATGTCGTCATTTCATATTCAGCCATAACAATCATAATGGGGTTATACTCTAAATTATTGAAACTTCCCAAACTACTATTCTGTATCACCTGTCGTTAACTCTGAATTTTTTGGTTATGTTGTTTATATAAATTATCATTTTTTAACAGCCAATTTCAACCTTAAAAGATGGTTGGAGTCCTCCACAAAACTCAACATATCGATTGGCACAAATCATTCTTCCAAGAAGCAATAACTCTGGAGCTTCTTAAATGCTTTTTCCTTCTTCTCCTATGAGAAAATTGGCCCGGCAAAAAATTTTCGGAGAAAAGATTTTCTTTACTATTTACTAATAATAATGACTGAAACACTAATGGAAATATAAGTATGCTTATTTGCTAATTAACATTCACTTAACGATTAATTTTGTCTCGTATGAACCTATGCCAAAATTTTTTAAAGATATTTACAGAAACTCACATATTTCTCATCTTTTTACGAAGACTTACGTTACTTCTCTTTTAACGTTCGTATTTTCATGGCATTTTCATAATTAAATTCTTCAGATCCTGTGTGAGTTTGTTTTTTGAAAATATTGTTGAATGATTTGAAGCACAATGTATCTAAATTTAATATATTAAATGTTTTTTTTTTTTTTAGTATTTTGTATGCATTAAACTTACAAGATTTGTGTGTTATATCTTTCCGTCTATTAGTTTAATTAGTAAACTTATATTTCAATATCTTCTACTGAATTTTAAATCAGTAGTGGTAATGTTTCTTGCGTATAATTATACGCAAGAAATTGTATGAAAAGTAAAAACATAAATAATACATTTGTACATTTTACTATTATATAATACAAACAACAAGCGGAGTAACGTCAATACAAAGGGAAAATTACATTTGCATTATTCACAAACATATTATTTATAGCAGAATTAAAAAAAATATGATAATTATTTTCTATAATTTCAAAATCGGTTTTATTTGTTCCAGGAGCGCGCTAAGACTATAACTCTTCATTGTAGCAACAATCTTGATTGCGATCACTAAAGTGTTTCAAAGTGAGGTACCGAATTTCTTACAGAAGTTATCATTCAAAGAGTCATATCAGTCAACACTCTAATTTCATGCAAAGAGAGAACGTGATGTAAACACACTACAAATGCCAGCATTCGCGTATATGCGACAAGAGGAGCATGGTTGTATCAGACATTTACTGAATCATATAAGATGTTCTAACATTGGTAACTTAGAGTTTCGGCTGATTGAACTTTTTGAATTTTGAAATCCGAGTGAGAGACCAGCCAGCCAAAAAGTGGCTTGTTCTTATTTTGTTATTACGTATTTAATTTACCGTTGGTAATCATTGAAAATAAAGGTTTTGTTGCCCTGAGGAAGATTGTAAGGAAGTAAACATATATTGGGCTTGAATGGGTTATTTAATTCGCGAAAATATGCAACTTTCATGGAGAGAAAGAGAGGATGTTCAGATCATTCTCGGATGCTCGCGTTAATCTGCGGAGCGTGTGGTTTAAAATTTTATATCTATTCTATAAACAAGAAAAAAGAGATTCACAGAAAAATATGCGAGTGTTTTTGTGAGAGTATGAGTACTACTGTGCAAACTGATATTCTGCTTCCTAAATTTTGTTTTGTCTTCAACATATAGTGTGATCATACTAGAGTATGTGGAATGTTGAGAAAGTGTTAATATTTTTCTTATCAAGGATAATATGTCAATAGTATCAAAAGTATTGCACACTTTTGATACGTTTGACCGGGATAATTTTTTTTTATATAAATGAACGATTACGTCTCTCTCCGATATAATATTGACAAGTTAAAGTAATATTAAAGATACCTTAATGTTAAGGCAACACTCTTAATTGTTAAGTATGTACCGTGCTGTATTGAGTAACGAGTACTCCATCGAGAAACGAACAAACGACTAACGATTCTATTGTAGAAATATCTCTCGATTTACTCTCTTTCTGTCTGTGAATATGAGTCGCAGAAGTAAAAAAAATCGCTGAAGAAGAAGAGGAAGAAAAGAAGAAATTTTTAATAGTGGGAAATAGTTACAAGCTTACTTTCATTTAGATAATGTTTTAAAAAGTTATCTTATTGGGAAAGTATTCCTGTAACAGGTTCTAGCTGGATAATTCTTCCGTATATAGTTTTAATAGCCGAGACTGTGCAGTAGCTATTTCATGTGCTGTTGCTTCAAGATTAAGTTTAATATTTTGTATACACTTTAAAGGACTTCATACTTCATCATGACCAACGTTCTTCGTACATGCATACACATACATACCGAGAGAAGTTGCCTCGAAACAGTCAGAAATACTTATTGATATTGGCAGTTGCTAAAGAACTATTGTTTCTATTCATATCGTTTAAGATTTTAGTTATATTATTCGTTCTATAGTTGCTAAACTCTTCACGTCCATGTTCAGCGAGCATTAGTTTCCAAAAAAAAAATGTTATAATCATACACCCTTAACAAATAATACTAGCGTGCGTTACACGTTCTCGTCGTGGAAGGTACTACCAGTCAGTCGTCCGGTCAGCTTTAAGTACGATTGCAATGATAAATTCAACTGAAATCTTAAAGCTTATAACGAAGACGCGGATTATTGCTGTCTGGCGGACACTTTTGAAAATACGGAAAAAGATGCAACCAATAACCATCCTCGATTGAATGCGTGGTTAATTATTATTATTATTATGAAGGGGATAAATGAAAGTGTAAAAGTGCGTATTACCATGTGAGAATGAATGAGCGAGTAAGTTAATGAAATAACTAACGATATATGCACTTAAGTACTATCCGCTATGTGTATGTGGGTATATATATACACGTTGAACGTATCGCAAAATGTATATACATATGCACATATACATGTCTGTATGTATAATAAAATTGTGACAGTAATTAAGGCATACCTTATTTCATAAATATTTGAGGAAATACATCAACGGTTTACTGCTCCTTTTATCTCTACAAATAAAAAAAATTGAAATATTGTATTATAAATTTCTGTTTCATTAAATGTTAATCTTGCTGATGATTTACGAAATTCGGCTGTTGTGTATAATATATAGCAACAGTAAAAGTGTATGATGTTTGGTCAAGGTAGATGGCGTCTACAAGACCACTCCACTTTCTATTGTGATACCATCACTGTTTAGGGTGTACATACATACAAAACACTTATGTAAATATTTTTAGACCATATATTTGACAATTCTTAAAGGCATATATATATATATATATATATATATATATATATATATACACACGATTTTTTCTTCCGTATTGTTAATACTAAATAACATTGCGTTTATAAACGTAATGAACACTGAAAAAAAGAGCCTCCCAGCTGCGATGCGCCGGTCATCGCACTGTAGCCCATCGGAAATAAATAAACATTGCACAAGTGCAAATTACGAATTAGTAGATCTGCCCTGTACCTTTTTCGCATCGATACATGACAAAATTCTATATAAAGGCCTAGTTAATATACCGCGTTATTCATAACAACATGTATAATTATCTCGTTTCATTTTTATAGAGCACAGGGTACAGCAACATAGTATAAAAAATTGCTATCATGAAAAAATTAGAAAGATAGTCTCTCTTATGCACGACACATTGTGAGGATTCTGTGAGCATATATTTTATCACGAAATAAATAATGAAGCAATGTGGGTTCTTAATAATACAATAGAGTGTGAATTTTCCTAAGTTCTTGCGGTCCTACATTGACAGAGAAGGATTGTTCCGGGCCATTGTAGGGGATCTTTATTTCGGCGGCAAGTAATTTGTGTTCCTGCATTGCTGCCGCCATCTCGCGATTCGGATACACGGCGAAATTCGCTTCTGCTCTTCCACCCGGTGTTCGTTTGATAGCCTCGCGACGTACTTGAGCCTAACAAATATATTTTAAACATTCAGTAATTTACATTGCATTAATTTTTTCACTATTTATTTATTTTTTATCTCCACTTACCACTAGCTCGTCAACTCGTTCTTTCAGTTGCATAATGTTTCTTTGACGTTCCAATAAATAATGATAAGACATTTCGGGCACTTTACGCCTTAAATCGGGAACTGTTGGATATACCAAAGTCTTTTCCACATCCTGAAATATGAATAAATATATTCATATGTATATATAGGAGAATATTTGGGTGTAATAATAATTTATAAACAATGATTTATCAAACTATAATTAATTACCTTGACGAGATCAGTAGTCTTCTTTCGCAATTCTTGAATTTTTGTATCCAGAGATTTAAGATTCGTCGGCGATGGCAACGGTTCCAAACGATCTAACTTTTGACGCAAGACAGCGCACATTATCTTCTTCTTTTGCTGGTGCTCATTATTCAAAGCTTGCTTGAGAGCGTTTATCTCCTGTACATAATATTTGTTGTCCAAAGTACTCGTTATCGAAGTGCTTCCCATCATGCTGTCTGTACCAGATACTGATATCGTTTTCTTGCCAATCGACTTCAGCTTTTCCTTCAATTGTCCCTTCTCTGTTTCTAAACTATCGATATCGGTTTGAAGATGATCCATTGTTTCTTCGAATTCTTTTTCCTGTGAAGAAAAAACATGAAGAAATCAATAAAGAAATATAAGGATACAATATATGATGGGAAAAGAGATACCTTGCGTTTTAATTGATTTTGCGCCTCTTCTAATTTTCTCTTCAACTTCTCGACATTCATTTCGTGTTCATGCTGTTGTGTCGCAAAACGCTTCTCGGCCAACTCCTTCCGCAGTGTCATTTCAGATAATTCTTCTTGTTTCTCTCGTAAAGCTAATCTCGCCTCGCGTATGTCACTATCCCTTGCTTCGAGTTTTCTAATTTAAAAATGTCAAAAAATTATCTCAAAAAATCTTAAAACAGTAATTACATAAATCTAATGGAAATGTACGTACCTGCTGAGTATTTTCGTTTCTTCCGATTCCTTCCTAACAGAACTCGCTCTAGCCACAATTGGCGTTATTTGCTCGCTCTCCTTAGATTGTTGCTGACTTTGTGTTTGTCCGCTTATAGCTAATTCATTTTCACACTCGGCCATTTTCTGCGCCAGATTTGCCGCTAGTTGCTGTATTACCGTTAAACTAGCCTTGATAGTAGCTACAGGACCCAGATCTTCTGTATCGTATACTCTTTCGCTGGACGTTGCAGCCATCTCCTTCAATTTATCGGCCGGTAATCCTGTGTCTAAATCTGAAAAATTTATAAAAAATTGAATTCACTTCTAAAAATATTACAAAAATAGATTTTCCGAGAAAGTCTATCTAAAAAAAACCTACCGCCATTTTCGGTAATAGCATGCAAGGCACTCTTTAATAGATACTGAAGTGTCTTCGTAATCTTCACACCGTGCTGATAACATGTAGAAAATTGTTCGTTGCAATCTTTATCTAATCCTAAATTGGCGCCTACAGAAAATGCAGGGCCAGCGTGATCACGTGGTACTCGTCTTCTAGCTGATTTCAAATGTTGCTGGATCACCTCGCATGTTGTCTCAACGTGCTGACAAAGTTTACCTTAAATATGAAGAATATTATAGTAACATTTACACAAGTCAATTTTAATTAACCAAATATTACATACCTATATCAGCACTTTCTCCTTGTATTAATACTTTGATCGCCGCAGCATCAGTAGCTATGGCATCGCATGTATTGCCCAAAGTTCTCGTGCCATTCACGATTAAGCGTGCCTGATTGACAGCTATACTTTCACCGAAGAGCACGGAGAACATTGTGGCGAAGTATCCACAACATTTCTCGATCGCGTCCATCGGCAAATTCTCGTCCAACTGATCTCTTTTAGCCAGCTCTATCAGTGAGTCCAAGGACTTTTCCTGCGCCGCCATTTCCGGATAAGCCGCTCCCGCTTTAAGTAACATTTCCGAATTGCATGAGTTTAAAGCTGACTCAAAACAACCCAAAGTGGTTTGCAAAGCATACATATGCGAGCACAAACGAGATCTGAATGAATATTGCGCTACTGAGTGACCTCTCACTACAGAAGTTCTGTAATAAAAAAAATTGAGTATTGAACATACAAATGATCTAAATACAGCTTGTGCGAAAATAAGATTAGTAGTACCTGTCTATCTTTTCAATCGATCTATACTTTTCTCGAACTTGCGAAATCAATATCTCCGTTTTTTGTGTCATCCTCGGTATTAATAAGAGCATCAATATCGCGTCATGATCTCCACCGCGAGTTAAAAATGCAGGAGGCATGAAGGACAGCAAATAGCACACATGGTTTCGCGCCTCCTCGGCGTCTAAGCGACGCAATTCAAGATCGACCGCTTTAGTTTGTGCTCGGGTCTCGGCAAATGTCTTCTGGAAGTCTAATATTTCCGCAAGTTGTTGATCCGCACCTAAATCATAAATGATATGAGAATTCATAAAAAAATAACTTAGTCAATAAAATTTTATATATTTCTATATTTCCTATGTTACCTCGAACGTTAGTTTTGGTGGATTCCGTTGATTGAACTCGTTGCTGCAACTGCAAACATTGTTCCTGCAACTGATGCGTAAGTTCACGGAACTTCGTAATGGTTAATTCACGATCCGCCAACGTCTCTAGCGCGGCGTCCCGATGTCGTTGGGCGTCGCGCGCTGCTCCAAGTGCAAGATCCAATTCCTCGCGAAGCTCCAGCTCTAATTCTTTGGACGATTCGGCCAGTTGATCCGACATATCCTGAATAGATTTGTAGCATATTATTCGTTATGCATTGTAGATTATATATGTTTCTTGCAATACAAAGTATAATACTTGTAGAGCTTCCAAATCTGCAACAGCCTCTTCCAGTTCAGCTACTTTTTCCTCCAACGCCATTTTCCTCTCACCTAATACCTCGACCATCTCTTCGGCTCCTAACGCTGCATCGACCTAAAAGAAACGTTTAGCATATAAATGTATACAAATTAATTATTCCTTCTTAATTATCCCCCTTCTTGTTGCTTTTCCGCTACTTATGTTTTCCCCCTGCCTCAATATTTTTCTCATTTTCCTGTTATCCACTTTACTTTCATGCTGTTGATATATTTTGTGATAAATTGTGAACATCTAAGAGAAGAAAAATTTTTACCTTCATACGTTTGAATTTTATTAATTGACGATTTGAGAACATAATTTTATGACATATATATACATTCGCCGACTAAAAGGTTGCACACTTTTTTTTAATGAGTTTCGGAATGCAGTCCGCTCACTGAGCGATTGGTTCTTATTTATGAATCCGTAAGTAAGGACCAATTGCTCGGTGAGTAGGTTACATTCTAAAAATCATAGAAAAAAACTGTTCCAACTTTTTAGTCGGTGAGTGTACATCATCGACGATTGAGAACTCTTGCAATTGTTTTAGTTGCACAAATAGATATGACGATTAAAACTTTTTTCAATTAATTTATTACTTCAATTCAACTATTTTATTAATTTATTCTAATCGTTCAGGACTATATTTACAATTTGGTTTTTTAAAAAAAATTAACATCGATCCACCAAGGCATGTCGATGCGACTTAATTTTTATATTTTATTTTTTAATAATTGACTATACGATTGCGAGGAGAAATTGATTGGATGGAGATCTTATCTTTAGCATTATATGCCGAGGAATATTGGAGGAATAACGAGAGAAATAGATTCTTCATAATTTTAATTATAGGAATTGTTATAAATTATATTTGAACATATTATTTGGTACTTTTGTAATTTGCAACCTTTTTTATTTATATATTTTTACTGAGAATGATCTAAAGAGGATCGAACGTATAGCATTGTATTGAAATTATTGTAATATTAAAATTCATTTATTAGCACTTAACATCCTCCATAATATCAGCCTTTATCATTTAATTTGTTTTAAAATTTTGAGTCTAAGCATATTGATTTTTAGTTATTATATACAAATTGATGTTATTAGAAATAATGTTATATAAATAATATGTACTTGTTCTTGTAGATCTGCTATCTGATGTTCCATTTCTTCGACTCGCGCCGACAACTTCTCTTTCGTGCGACCTAATTCCAAGATCTCAGATTTTTTCTGATCCATATCCTTTTGTAATTTTTGGAATTCGTGTTTCTCGTGCGCCGATAAATCGCGCATTTTCACGAGCGTTTCACGCAACCTATTATTTTGTTGTTCCAATTGCTTTACTTCGTAGCTCGAAGTTCCCGTAGTTGATCCACCGCCGGCTGCCTAATTTGCGAAAATAATAATGTTATTTACATTAATATTTTAAATATTAATGTTATATATACCAAATAAGAAAGATACAAAAACTTTATAAAAATTAAATGAAATATTATACCCGTTCAGACATTTCTGTGCGTAATATCTCTAGATCTAATGTTTGTTCCTCCAATTTTTCCTTAAGTTGCTCTAACTCGATTTGGAGAGTTTCAGCCTTTTCTTCTGCCATTTCTTTATCTAATGTAGCCATTTCTACTGTTTCTGCAAGATCAGACATTTCTTCTTGATATTGTTCCCTTGCCACATGAGCTTCTCTGGCTTCTTGTCGAGCTCGTTGAAGTTCTCTTTGAAGGCTTGCCTTTGATAACATAAATAGAAATTAAAAAATTTATTTTTGAAAATTAAAAAAATAAACTCGTTAAATAAAGACCTTTACCGTATCTCTACCTATTATATATATATATATATACTCACTTGACTTTCCATAACTTTGGCCTTAAATTCAAGAAGCTGTTCAATTTGAAGTTTCGTTTTTTCGAAATCTTTTATCCTTTCCTTGTCTTGCATTCGCTTTACACGCAGCGTTTCTACTTTCTCAGTAAGATCACGTACCTATAATATTGTATATGTATATACATCATAATTTTACACAACAAGGTAAATAATTTTATACGAGGGAACAGTAAAAAAAAAAGATCGAAATTATTGTAAACGAAATTTACCTGAGATTTTAAATTATCGTTTTCTTGCACAAGTTGCAAGTGTGACAATTTTTCTTCTACTAAGTTTGCAGCCGCTGCTGAACCTGCCATGACTTGACCGGGTACGAATTGCGGTTTCAAAGTTTCTACAAAACCTGTCTGGATTACAGAAAGGGAAAAGAGTAAGATATATTTGCATTTTGTACCGTTGGGTGTTCTTTTTATTATCGCATAAAAGAATTGTGTCGCCAAAGAGTTTCTTCAAAGTCCTCTGGACCTGTGTACCTGTGCTTGAAACGCATATACACACTAGGTATAACTAAACGGTATATGAATGGCGCAAATAAAGATAACATAATTATTCTCAAAATGCGGCAATGAAAAAAACACCCCACATTACCTATATATGAGAATCCGTATATGATGTTACGATAATGCCGTTGTTTCTGTATTTACAATCGGATATTATAAAATTAGTCTGTTCCATGGTGATAAATGAGAAATTAGTTGCAATAGCAAAACACCAACAAGCTACACCGAAACTTCTATTAGTACTAACGAATATATAGAGGAAGATCCAGTTGATGAGTTGAAAATCGTGTTATGTGATACATTTACACAGGATATAACTAAAATCAGAGCATTGATACTATCTTATCTATTAGGTCCTAACGACTTACATATGTGTTTATTTGCATATCTCCGTTAACTTTTGACAAATATAACTCTGAAAAAATTACTGATCAGGCAAAGCTACACCTTGAAGATATAAAACCCATCCGTGCTAAATATTAGTATTATTATAAGCTTGTAACACAAAACACGAGGGGAATTCAATTCCTAACTGTGGAAGGACGAGACGATGCAGAACATACCTTCCCATTGTGTATTGTAAACTATCGAAGCATCATAAAACTCAGTTAATGAAGCTGATATATAATTAAACATAATGATATGCAAAGAGTAAAACAAAATTAAGGGTCCTATTCTGTAATTTTTAACGATATTATTGTTTTACAATTGTCATTAGTGAACAATTTTTCTATAAATGACAACTGTTATTCATTAATAAAAAAAATAATAAAATTGTCATAAACTCAACATAACAAACACCTCTCTCCAGGATACGCATTATGAAATTATTTGAAATGGATTCTGATCGGAATTATTCGATTATTAACTAGATTTTTATTGTATTTTCTATCATTTTCTATCATTTTCTAGGAAAAACAAAATAATTCCCCGATTGAAATCCATTTTAACTTATTCCATGAAGTCTCCGGCTAGCGTTGAATTTACAACAATTTCGTCGCTATTTTGTTGTTGTAGAATAAGAAAGTTTTTTACTAACGACAATAGTTCAATAATAATGTTGTTAAGGAATATTGTTACGGAATATGACCCTAACACGTCATTAATAAATTGATAATCCACTAAGGATGAACGGATCCGTTAAAAGTGCAATGACGCTATTTTTGTTACGAAAAATATGTGTTGATGCTTTATGATCGACAAACAGCTAGTATGAGAAAGAACAAGATATTAGAAAGGTGATGTATTTAAAAAGTTGAGATATTACAATTAATGAGTATTAATTACATTATTTTGATCATCTTGGGCCTTTGGCTTTTTGCCGGGAGGCGAGCTCGTGCTAGGGGATTTCTGAAACACGTACGTGCATTCCCATATGAATCATTCTATGCCAATGGAATTCTCTGACTTGGTTTTACAAATTTACACTCCTTTTCTTTTAATTTTCGTCGTTAATTTCTACCTTTGTTCAAACACACTTTTCGGTCAGACGTGCACAATTATATTTAATTGGCCGAGTTACAGAATAGGATTCTTTGCACATGAATGTAAGAAACATACAAATACTAAAAAAAAACCTATAGATTTGAAAATATCAGATCACCTGTTTGTTAGTCAAAAACGATGAAAATATATCATATAAAAATAATAGCTAATTTGTTCACATAGGAATTACATCATTCATTATATGTACGTCATGCCTTAAATCTTTAGAATAACATTTTTTTATAGATAATTTTTTTGCTCTTATTACATAATTGATATAAATAGTAAGATATAGAAAATATATAATGTTATAAATATATATTGGTATAAAAGTAATTTATATACTAAAACATTATTAACAATTTTTATAATTTTTATTGCAATTTATAGTACATCTTACCTCAACAAATGAGGCACGCTTCGAAGTCGATGTTGGTGCTGGGATTAATGATTCGCCGCCGTCTCTACGTTCGTGTAATGATCCAGTTAGGCTTTCTGTACTTGGGGCACTTAATAATGTTCTACTTCCAGATAAGGATAATCGAGAACTGTAAAAAATAACACGAAATAATTAATGTGTTTAATAAATTATATATTTTTTTACAGTACCCTCCATAAGTTTGGGAACATCCTACGTTTTATAGGAAAGTTTACATGACAGCGATCTATACATGTTTTTGATTTAAATACTTCATAAGACATCTAAATGACGATAAACATTATCTAGAATTTATCTAGAAAAATATTTATTTAGAACACCTATAAGCTTGTACATGCCGAAAATATGTTGGACAATCATTTCACAGCGTCGAAGCGCTTAAGATTGAATTTCGTGCTTTGTTGTATTGTTTATGTATATTGTCACTTGTTTTGCAACATCATATTTGTGTTCGTTGTATATACACAGGTCGTTTAATTGTAGTTTAAAGGTCTACAAAAGTAGTAAATTATTTGGGGGGATCACAAGTTGATTTCAGACTCCGTAAAAATTGTAAAATGGCCCTGAAAAATTAGATTTCATATGAATCGCATTTTAATAAAAATTCCATATTTTAATAGCATGTTATTAAATCTTTAATTGAATAAACGATGAAATAAACATACAGTGAATACAAAAAGTATTCGTACAGAGAAAATATTTTTTAAAAAACTTTATTTTTAAAAAGTAAATATTATACATCATAAAAACGAATGATTTATAATTTCTAACGTATGAAAAGAAGAGCATAAAAAACCACCGCACAAGTTATAATTTGTGATATTTAATTATCATTACATTAATAAAAACATTAGACGTTTCGGCCACAATCTGGCCATTCTCAGTAAATTCACAATATTCTTAAAACGCAGAGTTACATATAACTGACATTAAATTCAACCGTCGTATAATATAATTATATGTAAACATGTTCTTTCATATGTGAAGGTGCCTCGTACAACAATGTTACACCGCCAATTGTCATATCAGTAAATATTATCCAGCGAGAAATAAGTCATCGAATTGATGTCGAATCGATATCGATACGATGATTTCAACACCAATTCAATGTCGATTCGACGTTTAATTGACGATCATTTCTTGGTGAGTAATTAACAATTTATTCATAAATAATAAAATAAAAGACTGTATGTTTCTTAAAATTATATATACCAAAAAGATATGCATTAATTATAGAAAATGTATCTGAAAAATAAGCGAAAATTAAACATTCTATTGTTTGGATAAAAAAGTATTCGTACAATCGAGAAATTTAGTTTCTAAAATTAGGAATACATGCGAAGCTCGTTTGTTTATGTTAAAACAGAATATATTCATTGTATAAAATTGCTAATTAATGTTTATTTTTTACAAGACTTTTTATAAAAAATTTCCTTGTACGAATATTTTTTTGGTTTCAGTGTATATACATACGTTATAGATAACGTACGTATGTATG
Source organism: Acromyrmex echinatior (assembly GCF_024713525.1). Taxonomy (NCBI): domain Eukaryota; kingdom Metazoa; phylum Arthropoda; class Insecta; order Hymenoptera; family Formicidae; genus Acromyrmex; species Acromyrmex echinatior. The sequence goes on from NC_141852.1 coordinate 21,746,689, forward strand.
TATTTTTTCAATTAAATTATTTATAAGTCTGTAAAACGTAGCGTTCTCAGGCTTATGGAGGGTACTGTATATACATTTGTTGTGCTAGCAAGCTGGCCGCAAATCAATCGCGATAGAAACTCTAACTTAAACTTATATTATTTATATGTTAAAATAAAGAAATGAAGAAATAAAAACCTGCACGTAAAATAATAAAAATTGCAGTAAAAATATTATAACAATATATTCACATAATTATATGTCCGTAAAAACACACATTATGTTTTGACACATTATGAAAAATATGAAAAAAATATAAATATCTTATAAAGATGCAAATTTAAATTAAATTAATAAATAAAATATAGCTTGCAATATTTAGCAATGCAATTTTCGTGTCACAATAACAAGCGCAACAGAAATAATCGCTAATTGTTTATTAACTGAAAATAAATACGCATATTGTAAAAGCTCCATAATAGGCATATTGGCAACTTGTTTGTGCTTTAAGGCTGCAGAATGCTTTAGATGTTCAATAATGGGAGATTGCAGTTGGCATTTTGACAGAGTAATTACGAGATAATTGTGATTTTCTATAAGCAGTAAAGATAAAAAAATACACCTTGCTGACATAAATTCCGTTTGCTAAAATTTAGCTTGCAGTAATCTTACCCAGAAAGTTTGTCAGTTTGCTGGCGAGTAACATTCGCAGGAGATGTTTTTCTCCGTACACTTTTATGAGCAGCATATAATTATATTTAAGAATTTATTAATTACATACTCGCCTATTCGCCTATTTATTTATACAAGAAATTTCAGAAATATTCTAAGGGAAAATAATGAAATAATATTTTTTTTACATTTTGATATTATCAAAAAATGGAAAACTTACGCTGTAGGCTCATTCCTTCGACGCATACTAATGCTAGCATGAAAATTGTAAAAATACACAATTTCAAATATTTTTTCTTTTAAATTTATAAATCACACTGAATTCGATAATGAACAGATTACTTTTTGATACAAATCTGGAGACACAGTAGTGTCTCGACGCAAAGCCAAACGCATAATTTATATTCTGCTTACATTTTAAAAGATGGTATATTATTCTAAAAGTGTCAAAATACTCTACAGCATATTATTTACATTTATATTTAATTGTAAGACTAGAATAATCTATTATTTGTAGTACGCGCTGATAATATTTACAATTTACTGCACTTGTTATAGAAAAAATTATATATATTTTTTATTTAAGAATGTTTCTTTTTTAAATCTAACCAAGATTTTTCAATGCAATCTGACATTTAAATATTTGACAACTTACCTATTTAATCGACTCCTAGCTCTAGCGGCACTATCATCAGGTGTCGTGGCATTACTGCCCGCAGATGATGGGCTAACTGGCTCAGTCCTATTACCAGCCTCATCCAATAGAATAAGTTGTGTTTGGCGTGCAAACATACCATGATTCTCTGCGCACTGCGACAATAAAAATAAACAATACAAATATACTTTCCTTTCTTTCTTCGTAAGTAAATAAAACTGAGTCCGTTTTTTGTAGCTGTACTAGTATATACTTTTGGAATTTAAAGTAAGATAGATATATGTTTAATATTTGAGGAAAGTGAGAAAGAGTACAGCGTAGTAGATTACAAAAACAGATCTACTGCTATAACGTAATCTTGAAATATACAGCGTAATCCTACTGCTATAACGTAACCTTGAAATATACAGCGTAATCCTATTCTAAAGTCCAACATTGTCGTCGAATAGTTAATTTTGTAATTTCATATATGGCAATTTTTGGTACTATATTCTAATGGAATGCAAATGTGTGTGATTGAATTCGCTGTAACAGAAACAATATCAGTTCTTTCTCAGAAAAATAAATATAATTGTCATTGATTGTATACAAACTTCTGTTAAATTTCAATTAACTTAATTAGCGGAAATTTATCAAATAATATTTATATCATTTCGTTAATATTAAATTATTTTTTATCATTCGACACTTAAAAAAACAGATTATAAAGACAACAAGTGACATATAATTTAAAATTTTTTTGCTGCAAGCAATTCTGCCAGTTGAATCAATCGTCGATGTTAATCGGAATTTGGTTGAGGTACTCTTAAGTATCGGCATGTTTCTCTGTTGATTTACCTTGAAATACACCTGTCCCTTGACGCTGCCATTGTTTTTCCCCTTTGGTTCGTCGAGTATCACGCCGATCCATTTACCCGACGCAAACGCCGGATAACCGATGTAGGCGATCACGCCTTGGCATTCCTTCACAGGGACCTCGACACGTTGTCCGATTTTGAATGACATCTCTGTATCCGTCAACCGAGACTCGACCTAGACGAACGCATTAACCTGTACGCGCGATCTGCGCGATTTCTCTCGATTCCGTGTCGCTCGTCGTTCTACACACAGAGTAATATTTGATTTGTGACAGGACAAATTGAGTGCCACGAGTTTCTAGATCCTCGATCGAGCTCCAATGAATATCTCCAAGAGTGTCCAAGAGGACAGGACGTGCCGTTCAGGTCGAAGTATTGTCGATGTTATGCCACTCCGAAATCCGAAATCCGATATCACTAATCACAGTACGGCACTGACACTACTGGTGATAGTGACAGAACGACTGTGACAGTAGACTATTATGACGTCATGAGGCAGTTGTGTACTGCCAGTGAAAAGGGAATATATAAGTAACATACTAATCTAATGCATATTCTTCAATCCTGGCAACTCTTATTACCATAAACATACATCACATTCATTTTTGACACTACGATTTTATCTGAAGTTTTAAAATAGCCACAGACTGTTATCAAGTCTGTTCAAAATAATTTTATATTGTGATTTTCTCAATATTTTGCTGTAATTTAGGCTTTTTTTGTATTTTCCTCTTCAAAAGTCACCCGAAAATTCCCTTAAATTTTTTGTACCCTCAAAAAATCTTTCCAATAAGAAGAAAAAAACCTCCAAATCTGGTAAGAATTCTACTAAACAATATTAAAAATAATACATCATGCACATCATACGTGAAATAGAACACACCCTTAGACAGCCAATCAGACAACCATATTGGAAAATAATGGCGGTGACGACTAACCTAACCGATTCAACGACGCCTTTGATTTTAGGATCTCTAGGATTCCATTCTCGTAGTAGTATTTCGCTAACGGAATTTGTTAATTTGTTTTCGTACGTACGTTCTTGCATTTTGATACAGTTCAGAAAGAGTCGCCCGTTATGGCCCGTTATTATTTATGATTTCGCTCGCACTTATAATAATGCAGTGAGAGAGATTGTTTGAATTGTTCGTGCAAGTTGTAGACGACAATGGCTAACCATTACGAGGTTCCAAACTGGTACGTTTCAAAACTTCCTCATTTGCGACGTAACTTGATCATTCAATTCTGTTTATTGTTTACGCAATCGCACGTTCCGAATTGTTTGTTGTCGCGCGGCAAGGTTGGCAATATATTGGATACATTCGTGTTCCCATACTACCAGTGTTAAAAATCTAGTATACGTAATGTAAACGATAGATTTTCAGTATGCACTGACAGTGTATATTGGAATATGGTTTTCTTGATACACATTAATTAATAATCTCTTTCAGGGCTGGTAAGCCACCGGTGGGGTTGCATCTGGACGTGTTAAAGAACGACAAGTTGATACAGGTAGGGGCAATACAAGATATACATCAACTGTATCTTTAGTGACATATCATTCCCTTCGAATTCTATTATTAGAGCTTATTTGAAAATATTATTTGAGTGTGCCTCTCTCTCCAAAGATATGTTCCATTTGATGTTCACAATGCTCATGGAAATCATATCATCCTTGTTGTTTATCAAATGTTAAACAAGGATAAATAATACATAATAATAATGCAAGCATGTAAGTAAATGGAGCGTACCCTGAATCTAATTTTATTCTTGTTTAACATTCGATGAATAAAGTGATATTGTTAACATTCGGATAGTACTTTCAAATTGTAGTCTTACTCGTGTGAGTTGGAGGTCAATTATGTGTCTTGAAACAAGGTGAAAATTTAAAAAATAAGCAAATTTATTAGGCGTTAATAAATAAAATTAGAAATATTCTAATAAATTCACTCATTTTTGTTATTTTTACTAAATTATATGATATATAATTGAATTCTTGTATGAACTAAGTGTCACATAGATCTTACTTTATTAGAAACTCATGGTGGATGAAAAGAAATGTTATCTATTTGGCCGCAATCAACAGCTGAATGACTTCTGCATTGATCATGCATCTTGTTCTCGCGTTCATGCGGCTCTCGTTTATCACAAGCATCTGAATAGAGCATTTTTGGTTGATCTGGGAAGTAGTAAGTACAGAACTTATACTGGTGCTAAGATATAGAATGCATTCGATTTGGATGCTTTTAGTATTTTCAGCATTTTTCTATCCATGTTTTACATGTACTACTAAAATTAAATAATAAAGATAGATTAATGATTTTAAAGCACATGAGCAATCAAATCAAATGCAGTCATATTCTTCTTTTAAGAAAGATTTTTAATTAAAATTGAATATCAAAGATCTCTTTTTTTTTTTAAATTGATTGTAAAGTTGATGTTAACCCATTTCTATCCACTGTTGTATTTCTTAAACAGCATTGTTTTTTAATTTTTTCTTCATGTATACATATATATAAAATCGATATGTATAAAGAACTGAAGAAATGCTCTATATACATATATAGAATATTTATATGTAGAGAAAGAAATTTAAAAAATGCTATCGTGTTTGAATAGGACAGGAAGAAATGGGTTTAAGAAAAAGATTTTTTTAATATTTATATTTTTATTTATAAGATATTTATTTATAAAATTATTTAAAATTTATTTATAGAAAGTTTAATATATTCTTTTATAGAATTATGCATATTTTTAAGTAATTAATGAGCCTAATAACTTTTTTCAGCACATGGAACTTTTATCGGAAATCTACGTTTGGAAGCACATAAACCGACTCAGTTACCAATTGACAGTACATTTCACTTTGGGGCATCTACTCGATATTACATAATAAGGGAAAGACCTCAAACTGGTGCCCGACCTATCATCGAAGAATTGGAGAAATTATCCGAAGATATGGACGCTGGTGGTTTGCTAGGATTGCCAGAAACAGAAACAGAATTAGATGTGTGTATTGAATATTTGATATATTATATTAAATTGTTAAAACATCTAAATTTTCTGCTAAATATAACTCAGTCTATTGTAATTTTCAGAATTTAACAGAATTTAACACAGCTCATAATCGACGGATCTCTATGCTTGGTATAACAGATGACGAAATGCATAAACCAACGCGTAAACGAAAAAAAAAGGGAATCACCTTCAATGATGACGAAGAAGTAATCAATCCGGAAGATGTTGATCCATCAGTCGGAAGATTTCGTAATCTTGTACAAACGACAGTTGTTCCTAGTAAGGTGCGCCATTTGCAAGGTTCTCAGGAGAAATAATTGCATGATTACAAAATTGCTTGATTTAATATTAAATAACAACTAAATAACTATAACTAGCTGTAATTGTTTAATTATTAAAGGAATATGTTTTATAATTACAGAGAATGCGTATGGAGGGTGGTCTTATATCCTTGGCGGAAGATCACAATCCTCTGAAACATATGCAACCCACGTCTACCACTTCGCAACTCTATCACGATTTACCTCCCGAGCAGTTTACGCCGTCGTCGATGTCTTCGATAAATCCATTTTCTACGGCTCTTACATCGCGGCTTGGCATCGCGCTACCTAACCCGGCACCCGAGGTGGAGATGACGCCGAATCAGATACAGACGGAAGTGCCGCATGTGCAAGAGCACATACCAGGTACGACGGAGCCGCGAGTAATGGAACCGAAGAAGAAGAAATATGCCAAAGAGGCATGGCCTGGGAAAAAACCGATACCAACGCTGCTTGTATAATAGGACGAATTATTCATATGTATAATAACATGTACATTATAATATAGCTTAGTTCATATATATATATATATAGAATATATACGTATATATATATATATATATATATATATATATATATATATATATATATATATATAAGAGTTTTATTTTCTGATAGAGCTATACCTTCATCCAAGGATTATTCATACGCTACATGTGATTTACAATTTTTCATCAGCTCTGTTATGTTATCCAGGGAATGGAAGTTACAGTTACTTTTTAATAATTTTACTGGTAACTGCATTCCTTTTTTTCTTTGGTAACTGTAATAATGAAGTTACCACTCATATTTTTTTGATAACGATAACGAATTTTACAATTACATTTATCGTTACTTTGCACACGATTAGACACAAGCCATTCATAGTGCATGAGACTAAAAAGCCCATAGACTCGTTCGTTATGATTGTGGTTGTCGATTCTAAAAAACTAACGAAAAAGTAACGAAAAGTTATTTTCTCAAGTTATTTTCTCAACGGTAACTGTAACGAGTTATTTTAAAAAATCAGTAACTCCTAACGGTAACTTGTTACTTTTTCTACTTAGTAACGAGTAACTAAAGCCTGCGCCGCAGCCAATACGATGACAAAGTTTCAATCCAGCTAGCAATCCAGCAAGAAAACAAGCATCGCGTGTCGGCTTAACTTGTTATTTTTAAAAAATAACTTTCCATTCCCTGATCAACTATAAAATTTATTTTAATTATCACTGAATCATATAGAATTATGAAATTTTGGCTGATTATCATGATTTAATGTAAACGTTAATAGAACTCTCTAAAGAAATTTATGAGTCACTTGAAGAATGTGAATGAAGTATTGTAATCTACTAATACAACAAATGCATTCAGTTAACAGTGATATTCAATCAAAGCACCCTAAAGTTATGCAATTTTACTTTTTTTTTTTTAATGAATGATTTTGGATGCACTTTATGTTTGTCTCATATATATATATATATATATTTTTTTTTTTTATATGTATATATATATATATATATATATATGTATGTATGTGTGTAAAATTTGTCTCCAGGTTACATTTCTAGCGAATTCGATTGGACGCACTCGTTGTGCAAATTGAAGTTGTTATCCAAATTGACGCAAAAATGTGTGTGTAATATAAATAAAGAAACCAATTAAATCGTAATATCTTCAACACTTTGTTATGTTGTTAAATAAAATATATATTTTATAATTCGAAATATTTGCATTTCATTTTTACCCTCATATTAAATCGGTATACAATATCTTTAATGTGTATCAGTGCGTCTAACCGAATATGCTGTTGATTTATTTTCTCTGCGATAACAAAAATATCAATAGAAATAAAATTATTTGTGTTATCTTATTGAACGTTTTTAGTGACTCAGGCTGGGTTATTCCACCTTTCGGTGGAACTTCAGCTCACTCTTACTCTCTTACTTTTAAAAGCTCTTACTCTTTTACTCTTTCATTTATCCAATAAGTTAATTACCACAATTCCGAAGATGAAACAATCGGCCCTAAGAGTATGAAGATTTTAATATCGTGATTTTTATTAATAACAGATTGCTATATTTGTTACATAATGTATTACATTTTTTTAAACTTTGGCATAATTCCTTCTATGTACAATTACGCTCCAAGTGCAATGAATACGATGTATAAAGGAAATTTTATTGAAATACTTTTATAAATATTAATACCAAAAAAAAAGTTAATAAACAAACAAATATTGTATATTACATAAGTATGTATTATTTTGAGTCAATAAATTTTTTAATATAATGAATTATTTTTATTTGTCTCTCTAGATATATTTTTTTGTTTCGAAGTAATGTCAATTAAGTGTGTCGTAATTTCCTTCCAGCAGGTTGAAAAAATTAAAGAGATTCATGAGTTATCGAATTTGATGCATCGCATTCATTACCCAGGATGCCTACATGAAGGTTTCCTCCTATTTTGTAAAAAAAGATATATTTCGTTTCTAGATACTAAATGAAATATTAATTGTGAAGTAGATGCAACACTTGTATATATTTATACTTGCTTTACAAGGAACTTTTACAAAAAATGCTCTTCTATAATATATTGTAACAATTATACTATAGAATATAAACATAAAATATATTTCTACACAAAATTTAACATAAGCGCTGTGATATTTCTCTTATAATTTTCGTCTTGTTATCGGGTAACGAAAAAGAGAATACACCGGCCTATTTCAAAAGATTCTTAAAAAATGTGTTAATATTCCAATGGTGTATCCGGTGTAGACGGCGATTCGAGAGCGACTTCCTCGTAATCCCTCTCAAGTGCCGCGAGATCCTCGCGCGCTTCCGCAAATTCGAGTTCTTCCATACCTTCTCCTATATACCAGTGAACAAATGCCCGCTTGTTGTACATTAGGTCGAATTTGCGATTAAGCTTAGCCCACGCTTCTTCTATAGCCGTCGTGTTAGATAGCATAGAGACAGCTCGTTGAACCTGCAAGTTATTCGTTTGATGTAAATATTAATATCTAAGTATGATTATAATTGTTACGTAATATCAATATTACGTAAGAAATTAATAATTATAACATAAATGACTGTTTATGATAAATGTAATATATGATTACGTAATATCAGCGTTATATAATAAAGTTATGTAAAGCCGCGTATATACCTAGCGAACGAACAGCGAACGCAAAACTTTTGTTATTCGTTATATAAAAGTTGCACAAGTTTAATTGCTATGTGCAACGAACATCGAATCTGATCGAATGCTAGTATTCGGTGCAATCAAGAAAAAGAATAAACTGCTCACAAATACAAACACGAATATTCGAACATTCGCGTTCGGTGTTCGTTCGCTAAGTATATATGCGGCTTAAAAAAATTGTGAATTAGAAATTCAGTTATGTAATAAATTAATAATTATTATAATTATTATATGTAAGAAAATTATAAATTAAAATTCCAATTATATATTATATAATTTGAATTTAAATCAAGCATTAATATCAATTTTAAAATAAATTTTTTACAATATAATTTTCGTTAGATTCCAAGATAGAACTCTCTATACTTATAATTTTATATGTAATTAAAATATATATATATAATATTTTCCATGTTATCTTTTGAAGACATAAAATTATTCAAGAGAATTCTATTTTGAATTTCATTAATTTATAGATTGTCTAAAAGATGTTTAAATTAACAAATTTTCATTTTAATAATAAAAAAATTAACATTAAAATAAGACTTCCAAGAGAAGATTTATCGACAATACCTTCGCAAGATCACCGCCTGGCACAGCCGTGGGCGGTTGATAATTGATTCCAACTTTGAAACCTGTGGGACACCAGTCGACAAAACGGATATAACTCTTTCCCTTCATAGCAGCGATTGCGGCATTGACGTCTTTTGGCACGACGTCCCCACGGTATAGGAGGCAGCAAGCCATATACTTGCCCTCGCGTGGATCGCACTTGACCATCTGATTTGTGGCCTCGAAGCACTCGGAGGTGATCTCTGCGACTGATATACCTTCGTGGTAAGCCTTTTCAGCGGATACCACCGGGGCATAGGTCGCCAAGGGAAAATGTATGCGGGGGTAGGGCACCAGATTCGTCTGGAATTCGGTCAAGTCAACGTTCAGAGCGCCGTCGAATCTCAAGGATGCTGTGATCGACGACACCACCTGGCTGATCAGCCGGTTCAGATTTGCGTACAAAGGTCGCTCGATGCTGAGCTTGCGCCGACAAATATCATAAATCGCTTCGTTGTCCACCATAAATGCGCAATCAGAGTGACTGATTGTCGTGTGTGTTGTTAATATCGCATTGTAAGGCTCCACCACAGCGGTAGATACCTGAAAATAATCGAGTGTATTTTTTTAACAGGAATTATTATTATTCGGAATTATTACTATCTTTATTTTATAAGATCATGTGTTTCCAGATCTCGTAATTTATAGATAGAGAGATTAATTTAAAAATTTATTTTATATTATATTTTTATCTTTATTAGTCTTGGTTCCATTAATTAACTTTAATCTCGGTTCAATTTATTCTTTATCTTTTTCTAATTCTTAGAACTAGAGAGAAAAAGATAACAATAAGTTAAATTGAGACTAAAGTTAATCTTACATTGGTAAAATCAGGCCTTAATCTTGATCACTGTAAATACTTACTTGGAAATTTAAGAAAAAAAAATTATTTTTCAGTTCATTTTAATCTCTCATAAGATGAGACAGAAAGATTTAATTTACTAAACGATATCGGTTATTTTTATCTTTATTAATCTTTATTAATCTCTCGCTATATTTTATTACTGTAAAATACTTATTTAGAAATTTAATTAAAAAAAAAGGTTCTATTTTTCAATTTATTTTAATCTCATCATTTCTCACAAAATGAAGCGAGAACTAATTAATAGATTCTCTTGCAAAAATGTGTAATCGATCTAATTTTTCTGAACTCACTTGTGGTGCCGGATATATGACAAATTCCAATTTACTCTTCTTGCCGTAATCATCAGACAGCTTTTCCATAAGCAGAGAAGTGAAACCCGACCCTGTGCCACCTCCAAATGAATGAAAAACAAAGAAACCTTGCAGACCGGTGCATTGATCGGTCAGTCTGCGTATTCGGTCTATCACGGACTCGATAATCTCACTCCCGATGGAATAATGACCGCGAGCATAATTATTGGCAGCATCTTCTTTGCCAGTAATTAATTGTTCTGGGTGATACAATTGTCTATACGTTCCCATCCGAATTTCATCTGTGGGAATAATAATTTTCAAACCATAGACATATATTTTGTGTCAAAACGATTATATAAAATGTTTATATAATAATATTATTATTATAAATAATTATAATATCATATATTATTATAAATAATTATTATAAATAATTAAAATATTATTATTATTAATAAATTATTTTCTCTGTGTGTGTGCGATAAATTATAATAAGCTGACCGACGACAGTTGGCTCGAGATCAATCATCACAGCACGCGGTACCATCTTGCCGGAGTTCGTCTCGTTGAAGAAGGTGTTGAAGCAATCATTCGAACCGGATGCCTTGTCAGACGGCATAGTCCCGTCTGGCTGGATGCCGTGTTCCAGACAATACAATTCCCAGCAGGAATTACCCATCTGGACGCCCGCTTGGCCCACATGTATCGATATACACTCGCGCTATAAATAAATCACATATGTATTTTACGTTTAACTGCAAATCTTGATGGACTTTATTTAATTCACACTTCATAAAATTTTGTAATTTTTGTCAGAGTCAAGACTAAAGAAAACGTAATTTTATTTTTCTATACCATTTTGATTTTTTTTAAATGAAACTTTTCCTGATGTTATACAATGAAAATTTTGATAAATGATCAAATCGAAATTTTAATTAAATTTTTTATTTAAACACGATAAATTTAGAGACCGGCCATGAGCTACCCTGGAAAAAAAACACTAGCAATTTATATTTTTGTTGCTCTGGTAACCATTACGATTGAACTTCACGAAGATCGAATATATCTTTAACGTGTCTAAAGTGCCGAAATATCATGTTTCCAGATTTAAGATTATTATGATCGAATGTGATCTTTGTTTATTTATGCTAAAGGGGATCCTAAAGTCGTAGCGACTAAACAACGTATAATATAATAATTATGTATAATAATTACATATAATAATTATTTTTTTCGTTTTTTACAGAGAAAGATGGAAAATTGTGAAATTGAGATCTTTTCATTTCTTTAAATTCATTACTTAGATGAAGAACTTTATAAATATATGTATTTTGTATGATATGCTAATTATTTGAAAATAAGTGTCTATATAAAGCTTATAGCGAATTAATATTTAGTCCGACATTCATAGTCAATTCTTATTTTAAGACCATCTTAAATAATGTCTTAAAACGCTAATGCGACCCTCCGATTGGTTCGTGACATCTCAAAACAGAACTTAAGACGGTCTTAAATATAAGAATTGACTATGAATATCTAAAACTTATTCAATTATAAAGAGCAATAAGCTAAACTCGATGTTTATTGTCTTATCAAATTACAATGTGTTTCATAAGAAAATTATAATAATAGAAGAATGTTTCGGCTTACATTAAGCCATCTCTCTTCAATGGATTTAGAAATGATAACTTACAGATGAATGTTTACATTTAATAAATGTAAATCTATTAATGTAATTTTCTCATAAAATACATTGTAATATGTTAAATGTCGCAGGTTGTTCATTATCTTATATACAAATTATATATACAAATTAATATATATATTAGGTGTTGGAATTAATTCGTAGCGTTTTACAAGTGATGGGAAGTACTTTCATTAATGTATTTTTTAATGCTCATGTGAAATAAATAACATTCTTTCATTTAAAGACGCTACGAATTAATTCCAACACCTAATACTTATATATATTATATATGTAATTACAAAATATAAATGTAAATAATACGATACATTGAATACATTCGAGAAGACTATCGCTATTGCGCTATTTGTGTCATTTTGTTTGTGTTCATTAGATGTAAAACGAGGATAGAATGATACAAATAGCATCTCCCCAAACTTACCTGTTACGTTCAATATATTAATATATTATATTCATATTTTGCAACTTTACAGTATTTTAACGTAATTTTTGTTTGTATTTTAATATTTCAAAAATTATTATAATTAAATTAAATAAATGTTGTAAAATTTCGATGCTTGGCAAAATTGTTATGAACAGAATCAACCTAGAAATTTGATGGTAAAAACAGGTGGTAAAAACGGGCTACTTGTATACATATATGTATCGATGTATATAGATATCTTTGCCATGCGTCAAACGTATCCGTGGCAACTAAGAACGCGTGGTACAACACTTGCCATTCCCATTAAAAGTGACAATAGCTAATATCATCTCTAAAATAGATAAAATGTCGAGCAAATTAGCAAACCGTGGACAAAGCTATCTTTTCCAAGAAACGATTACATAATTCCGACCGCATAATTAAATCTGTTATTATACAATCGTTTTAAAATCATTTTTCTACGACTAGTGTATAACTACAATTTTTACACAATCAATCAATATATAATTCATTTTCACTGCCCAGTATGATTTCGTAGAAGTGATGTGTAATCCATAAATTCTTCAAGAGATCTCAATCGTGTAGGAATAAAATCGCGTTCAAAACAAGAAATGCATTATTAACTAAATAAGTAAATGTTGAATTATGCTCTTTAACATTGAATTACATTTTTAAATAAGTATTAAAAATGCAATCTGGTGAAAAAAGGATTCAAAATAATATTTTAAAAATGACAAAAGAAATTTCTTTTAAACACTAACTAAGGAGAAATATCATTAAAGGTCATCATTAGCGTGATTAACGCATCGACGCATGGATACTAATTACAGAGCAAACATCGCAAAGTGGCTACCTCTTTCTGATGGTGCCCTCGACAAATGGCTCATAGATGCTTCTCTTTTGGACGAGAAAATGGGAAAACTTGCAGGATGCATAGCTTTAATCATCGAGGATTCTGCAGAGGCTCGCACTTGCGATCAAGAGGTCTTCTTTCTAATAAAAATGTTTTCTTTTCTTATCAATAAATATATAAAATGATAGAAAATGATGATATGTGGAGTTAATTGCTTCGTGTATTTTACAGGTGTTTGAGGAAGTGATTGATAGTTTAGAGGAATTAATAGAAAGTTATAAATTGACGTGCAATCCGGAAGAATTAAGCAGTCATCCGATATACAAATATAAAATAAATCATCTGTCAATAGTATTAAAGCGCAAACTAAATATAATAGCAAAATTCGTCCAAAATTTGATTAACGACATTGTTGATTACAAAAATGATGAGAACATAAGAATAGTATTTAGGTAAAAGTTAAAAGAAAATAATTCTTTCTATTGCATTATAATTATGTATTGCTTCAATTTTATTTTTACTTTATTTTAATTGCTTTTTGATATCAGAGAATTAATTTTTTCCATAGAATTTTTTTTACATTTTCTAATATTATCAAATGCCTTAACAAAATAATGGACAAATTGCAGATTGGTAAATAGTTACAACAAAATTCTTAATATGAATCGAGACGTGTCAGATTCATCTGTCAATGTCTTTTACAATGATTGCCCATCTATGCTGGAGCCTTTGAAAAAACTCTCCGTTACCAAAATATTACAAGTGAGTATTCTAATTCATTATGTGTATAGCTTTTAGCAATCAAAAATTGATATTTTTTAAAAATAGATATGATTAAGTTTAAAACAGCATTACATTAATAATTTTAGATATTAGCAAAGAATAGAGCAGAGGAATCTTGTCACGAACTTATTGACTGTCTTCTGGCAAATTATGAACCTCATGAAAAAATCGAGCCTGTATCTACAACGAACGATGTAGACGTTTCAGAAAGTTCTAGCATTGAAATCTATCGGTCAGTTTGCGTCAGTATTATTATTGTTTCAAAGTATAATCTTATACTTTGATCGCAATAATAAATCTTTATATATAATTATTATTACATATTTCTATATCTTTTTTATATTATGTATCCAACTACTGTCAGGACTGTTTTTACAATTACAATGTAATTAAATCTGTTATATTTGTTATAAATTTTCTCAAACTATAGCGCTCTTACAAGGCATTTAACGCCACCAATCACAAGTGCGACTTCGACATCTGAAGTGGAGGCATCAAATATTGAAAGTGTGCAGGCACTCGTGAACACGCAAAATGAGCAGATTCTTAGACTCTTAAACGTCGTGCAGGAAATATCACCACAATTGCTTGGCACCGACGCCTTGAAAACTAGCAAAGGTATAGTCCAAATAGATTTAAAGACTTATCTTTTAATGTTAAATTATTTATAATAAAATGTAATAAAATGATCAAAGCGATGCATTCAAAATTTCATTAGGCGAGACAAAATTGAGAGGCAGTGCGATAAAGAAAGTAAAGAATTATTATCAAGAGGTGGCATGGGGTGCATTGTCTAGTATTTTAGATCATGTAATATTGTGGTGGTCACGAGAAGCTCTTGCGACTCATCACAGCCATGGCGCTCAGCATCTCAAAGATTGGTTGCGGCAATTTATTCAAGGGAATGAGAGTAAGGATGTCTTTCTATTTAAAATCATTTCTCATTTTTAATTTTGTTTTTGGAGGAAAAGTATTATTATCTTTAAAACTTTAGTCCCGCCTACAGTTAGATCAGCGCTACAAAATTTATGCGATACGCTCGGATATCATACGACTGTCACTGCTTGGGATCAGACATTTAGATTAGCCTACACCTCGGCCTTCGAGTGCCGTTCGAAGCCGTCAGCCACAGAGGTTGGTACTTTATAAAGAAAACTTTCAATCTAGAATTTCAAAGATGTTTAATAAAATGCATTAATAAACATAGAAGAAAAGTTATAGTTATAACAGAAAAATCATTAGTAGAAAAGCAGGGAAAATAATAAGTTTTCTACATGGAAAGAAGAATTTGCTGAAATATAAAAAAAATTAAATAGGTACACATCTGAAAATAATTTTGTTGAATTATTAAATTAATTATATAGGAAATTTAAACATGATGAATAATGTTACAAAAAGTTTGCTATCAATTTGAATGTTCTACATAATTATTTTCATGATTTTAATAAAATTATTTTGATTTTCGTATTTAACTAAATTTTAGAAAAAAATTGTTTTTTTTTAGTAGATATTTATGCAAATAACCATTCCAATTAATGTTTTTGTAGGGAACTGACACCGGTCAAATGTTTGTCGAGCTGTTTCAACTACTGGTCACCCTCAGCAACGAATGCGAGGTGGGCGGCGAATGGGTGATAGGAGCACCCTTGGTAGAACTGCCATTGTCGGAGCAGATTGTTGTGTTGCACAGGATGGATCATTCGGTACACACGGCGAGATTGTGGGCCATTCAAGAGACTAAGATTATAGCCCACACTTGGGATCTAGACGTGCTTTTTCTCTTAGTCAAGGGTGATGTGGTAAACTGCCTCGAGGAGTTATCTTATCTTAAGGTACTATTTTTTAAATATGTTTTTTATAAGGAAAATACTGTATTCATTTTTTATCGATTGATTTTAGCTCGCTGATCACACAACCGCATTGTCCATGAATTCTATTAGCGTTCAAGTATATGTGTGCACGAAGATGAGAGCAAAGATCGTTTCTGAAGTCAAGGCAAACATTGAATTACTTCAGGTATAATGTACTAGTTGAATTTCAGACATTTAATTAAATGAATGGAAAAGATGATTTTTGGAGTAAAGACTTTCCGATTGTGCCATGAATAAATTAAACACAAATAACTTAAATATTTTGTTATCAACATCTTTCATGTAGATAAAATTCCAAATATTAGTCTTATGATAGAGACGATAAATTTTTATTGAAATAAATTTCATACCTTCAAAATCGGGAAAGATTTCTTTTGAATAATAATGTTTATAATCATCTTTGGATCTCTTTCTTACTGCTTATAAAACTGACTTTATACTTTTTTATTTCTATAGATTTGCCCTGCTAAGTGCATCGATACGCTCGCCAAAATATGTCGCGTGATCAGCCTCGCGAATTTGCATATGTGTTTTCCACAATCGAATTATTGGAGAAAAAACAACAGCACATCTCCGATTGCGGCTAGTCTTTATGTGGAAACTTATTTTGGTATATGTTTCTTCTGTTATTATTCTATTATTATCATGAAATAATATGATTAAAATTATTGTAGAAAAAGTATTACTGCCAGTATTGGAAGTGATAGAGGATCATGAAACATCCAACATGATTCTACGAATAATGTGCGAGGCATGGCTTGATTATATTTATCTGCATCGCATCAAGTTCAGGTAAATTTTTTATTTGCTCGATATCCCAGTTGAAGCTATTCGTGAAGCAATGCAGAAGCGAAATTTACGTTTTCTATTTGTTAACATTTCTATATCCTTCATTCCATTGTTTATTAAAATAAAATTTTAGCGAGTACGGTGCGCAACAATTGTTGACGGATTTCGCATACGTATCGACGTGGGTCACAGAGTGTTCGATTATCTCGCAAAACGTCAGGAATCATTTGTTGAAGAACGAGGTCCTACGTCGTTGCGAAGGCGTTGGTCGGCTTCTGTTGAGGCACCCGGGTGAAGCTATCGCTATGCGCAAACGATTGGGTAAATTAAATGTGGAATTTATTTGTACTTCTTAAAGATATTTGCGATTTTCAACGAGGTTCAATCGCAAATAAATTAATATCAAAATGTTGTATTTTTTCTTCTTATTACAAGGAGATTCGTAACATCTCTAAAAATTTTTTTATTAATGATAGGGATCTAAATCTTTTTTTTACTTTATCAAGGAGAGTTTAATGTCCGTATTCATAGTCAGGCCTTATGTTTAAGGCTTCCTTAAATTTATCTTCAGATACTCTAATTGGCTGCTGAGCATCTAAAGATAAATTTAAGGAAGCCTTAAGTACAAAGTCTGACTATGAATACGGGCATAAGTCTTCTTTTCACTGCTTTTGTGCGGTTTTAGCTCGAAGGACGAACGAGCGTGGATCTCCTGAATCTCCAGGTCTCGAACGCATGCCAGCCGAAATGTACGTTCCGAATCAAGAACAGTGGCTTGAATTGCGCGCTCCTAAGCGATACAATTTTTGCTGTATGGAATAAAGAAAGTAAATAATAAATCGTCAAATGTCTCACGTTCTCTTTCCCCAAAATTATTTTATAAATTGTTAAATACAAGAGTTCGACTCCTACAGTATAAAATATTGCACTAACATTGCAGCAATATTTTGAAAGATTACAATATTTCATAAAATTTTGATGCAATATTATAGTAATATTTCTATATTTGCTAAAGCAACAATATAGGAACAGGAAATAACATAGGGCTACAGATTTCATTAGAAGAGAATTCATTTTGTACTTACTTTTTTACTGTGCAGAATTGCGAGAAAAGCATTATATCTTGATTAGTATCATAGTATGAACAATTTTCCTCCTTAATTATTAGACAAAAATCAATACAGCTGCTTAAAAATCAATCAAAATAGTATTAAATTTCTACCGGAATATTCCAATGTTCATTTGGTATGTTAATAAAATTCATCATGCACTATAATGTGCGCAAATTACGATCATTTGTTGCCAATATAAATTTATGTTCTCGAGAATCCCAACAAAGGGCGGAAGCCTTTCTATAATACGACGGCGTATTATGTTACATAGGTACAAGATGTGTGGTATTACACACCGCGGCATCGTCTGCTGCCTCTAGCAGTCAAACGTCTGCGTTCATTGTCGTCGCCACGGTGTTATTGCCACAATAATATCAATCTTGATGAAAACTTTATACAATGTAGAGTCTGAAACGTTGACATAATATTGGGGGTATAGTGTTTAGTGTTACATTACGCATATAAATATATACAGGAAATTGACTAAGTGCAATCGAGAAGTTGCTAAAGTCAAATATTTGTTCTTTTGTGTAATGAATAAACAAAATGAAATAAATTAATCATTAAACTGCAGAAGAAATATCGGTTTCATTAATACATAGTGCACAAATTAAGAAATACACACACATAGGTGGAAAATTTGTATTAAATTTTATATATTTCACGCGTTTTAAATAGTCTATTCATTGGATCTCGTATGTTTTATATGGAAACAATTTACTTGGTCAAATTACTCCGTTTTGGGATGTTATAGTTTTTATGGACAAATGTCTCCTTTGTCATCCACAGAAAATTAATAGGAATAAAAAATATGAAAGCCTAGAATCTGTGAGTATCTGCTATCTCTTGATAATTTAGTGCTTTCTTTAATGCACAATTTTCTTGAGAAGACGAAGAATTTTTGTATGTTGAGTGCTGTATGTATTATGTAAGTATGAGTATTTGTCGCGTAATCTTACAAGCATGTGTGTACGTGCGTGTATGTGTGTGTGTGTGTGTGTGTGTGTGTGTGTGTGTGTGTGTGTGTGTGTGTGTGTGTGTGTGTGTATAGTGTTTATAAAACTGTATACACACACATACATACACACATACATATCTAAAGCATACATGAAATAAACACGTACACAAGGAGCATTTATATTCAAGAATATATGGGTACGCACATACTTATACAGGGTGGGCCATCTATTGGTACGTTTTTAAAAATGCGATCAAATGAGCATACATTGATATTTTTTATTAATTTTTTTTTTGTTGTGAAGCTAAAAGTATCCGCGTCAAGAATGAAAAACGATTTCGTTCATGTGGCTCCCTCTACTGGCCTTACAGTATGCCATTCGGTCACCCCAATTATTAATGACATTTTGGACTACCTCGGCGCCAATTTCACTCAAAACAGTCGTAATATAATGTCATCCACTAACATCCCTTTCTCACGAACTTTCCTCACCAATTTGCGTATAGCTCCTTCGGTGGGTGCTCTATCACGACCCATATTTCTTTTCAAAATTCGTACAGTTTCGGCGACACAGCACTGACTTTGAAAATAAGTTTTTAAAATTTCAAAACGCTCTTCAAGAGAAAACATGTTGTTTCGTGCCGCGGACGGTATGACTAATAAACTGTCAAAATTTCGGGTCTGTAGCTCGTTCGGTGTTGCCATACGACGAAATTCAAAAACGTACCAATAGATGGCCCACCCTGTATATTACGCATAAAAGAAATTATCAAGTTATCTTAAAGAGATATAAAGTCACATAAAATCTGTGACTTTATATTTTTTATCGTTGATTTTCTGTGGATATGACAAAGAAGACAGATTTTTATTCAGAATTATAAAAGCTAAATATAGATACCTATCTCAAAATGGAGCAATTTGATCAGGTACATTATTTTTCATATAAAATGTTTAGTTAAAACCTAATTTGTGTTCATTTAATACTAGATGAATATATTAAAAAATAACACAAATATTATGTAAAAAAATAAACACAAAAATGTAACCGACACAATTTATAAATATAAAACAATGGAAATATATATTCTTTTCAATAAAATTAACATTTATAATATGTTAATTAAATTAATATGTATTTTATTCCCTTATCTTAAAATATATTATTTTTATATTATTTGTTTATTTGCTCTTAAATTTTGTTATTTAAGCATTAAAAAATATTGCATATATTAATTTAACACCATTATATTAAATTAATGCTCGGATATTAAAAGTTCAACACAAAAATTTTGATAAAAATATAAGTGAGTCGTTTTTAATACAGATATAAAATGTTTTTCATTATATATGTATATAAACTTGTAAAAATAAATATTAAGACACACACACACACACACACACACACACACACACACACACATGTATTAAAATTAATATTAAAAAAGGACCAGCGGAACTCGAATTTAGTTAATTGCATAACTCAATGATATATTTTCGAAATGATAATTATCTGTACTTGCATGATAATTAAGGTACTTTTAAAAACTGTTAAATATGCTTTAACATTAATAATTGCAACTATATTTTTGAAAAAGTAATTTCCAGGTGAATTCCTTTCATTGAAATAATTGCCAATGCTGAAATCTTTCAAACACACATTATTCAATCATATGCAATCAGCCAGCTTTTCGAATTTTTATGTTTTTATTACAAATTCATAAATGTATATTTTTTGTGTATTATGTATTAATAAAAATAACATAATTTTTTTGATAATTATATTAATCTCAGCAACTTTCCGATTTATCTTGTAGATGCATTTCAATTTTAATTTTGCTTCCGACATGTATAAAATACCGTTAAATTGTTTAATGAACTATTTATTATACTATTTTATTTTACATTATATTTCGTAATTATATTTTCATACTGACTGCAAGATAACAACAAGACACTCACAATATTGTTGTAGATCATTTCTATGATGCATGATCGTTTGCATTTTAAGACGCAAACTCGTATTATACCGCAAAATAAAAATACGTGAGGCAACTCATGTTTCACTCTCGATTGTCGATTCTCAATTCACCTTATATAATCAGATTGCCTGCGCGAGCGTGTGAACCAAATAATCCACTTGGGTTAAAAACTTTATTGGATTTTGCTTTCCTTCAACCATCTTGAAAAAATATAAAAATAAGCCTGTGCCTAAAATCTTCTAAATGACAGCGACTCGTTAAAATTTCAGGAAAATCTCTCGATTAAAAATTATTTTAAATATATTAGTTTTCTCTCATTGAGAAATTTTCGATAGAGTTTTCTCCAAACGAGGGTGAAGTTTAACGGTGAAGTATTGTATAATTACTAGAATCATAATTAATCATAATTATTCGTTATAAATGTGGCACCGGAAAAACTCAGGTATCTGTACGTATCAATCACTCATACGTGTTAGTCGTGCAAGGTGAGTCATATAAGAGGGATCAAATTGCTAAGCAAGAAGGAACCTCGCCTGTCACTGAAGACAGAATTCTGCATACTATTTAACTTAAGTGTTTTTGTGCGACGAAAATGCGCGGTGTTACGGAAAGAACGCCTCTAAGAAGATCTACGGATTCGATCGATTACATTGAGTTCGCCAGCCTCTTAAGAACTCGAAGAACGCGACTGCGACAATTTCAATGCTGCGTCTGCGGTATCTTGATGTAAGTGTGAGTTGTGTTCAAAATAGGATCGAAAAAAATAAATTAAATAATTTCTAATAGATAGAAATTTCCAAATTATAATTATCAAATTACATCCAAATTCTTATTTTTTACTTTCAAATTTAATTAGGGATAAATTATATACATATTTTACTTACAAAAACTGCAGCTAAATCAATAAACTTGCTTTGAAAGATGCAGAAATAAAAAATAAATATCTAGCAATTTAAATTTCATTCTAACAATTATAAGATTTTTAATCTTCATCGAGCTATCAGTAGACGCAAGAATTGATCGGATTACTAAAAGATAATAAATTACATGCCAAAAATATCGCACATTGGAGAAATTAAGATTACTAAGCGATTAGATTTTTCAATATAATTCATGATTTTTCACGATTTCACAGAGTGGTTTTTACCATGGCTTTAGTGGTATCCGTCAGCTACTCTATGAGCCAAACCAACTCCACTAATCCTGGGAACGACAATGCAACATCTTCTGACAGTTTATCTTCTGATAATGCCTTGAGATTAGGACTGGCACTTGAGTCTATTTCGCACGCAGCCTTCAGCAGCACCGCTAGTGCTACAGCTGAGCCCAATTCTATCTTAATATCTAAAGAGAATATCAATACCTCAAGAAAACATCTCAGCCAACTGGAATACACCCAGGGATTACGAGCTGGCGAACAGGCGATAAAAGATCGTCTATCTGCGGATATAATCGCTGCGAAGTCACCGTTGCTACCTTCATCTCCTGAATCCAGACATCGCCACGCAGTGAGCACGTGTTCCAACGTTAGCGCTCTTGCTTTAGCAGCAGTGGGCGAAATTGCGGCGACGAAAATGATCGAGAAAATTAGGTAAGATTTGTTTTGTTCTGTAAAGTGTCACAAATATGACGAAGATCTTCAATTTTTTTAAGAAAAAATATTATTAAACTCTTTAAATTAAATTGTTAAGATTATTTTAAACAATCATAATTCGCATTAGAATTCAGAATATAATGTTATTTTCATGCACTGTGTGAAAAAAAAAAAAAACGTTTAAAAAAATTAGAACGGCATTTGATTGATTTGCATGGCATTTCTTGAAGTGAAATCTCACTCTAAGAGAGTGAAAATACGGCCACTTTTAGAGAAGAATGGAGAAAATATTTCATTTCTTGAAAAAGAGTGACAATTTTCATACTCTTTCAAAAATCTCATTATAAAAAACTTATCTATAATCTATAGTATAATATTTAATTTGTTCCATTTTGTCTACTCATTACAAAATAACAGCTCCATCTAGTTTCAATAACTTCCCAATTGTAACTTATAAATATAATGTGAAACTATATTTTTTTCAATTAATATCTACTTATTATTAGCGAATAAAATTATCATATAAAATCATAATATATTTAGTAAGGATTTTATTGATATTTTTTTTATTTGAGATCCACTCATGACGGACCATCGGCGATCGATACTGTCTTCGACAGCGGCTGGTTACCGAAAAATGTATGCAAACGATACTTCGACCGCACTTGTAAAACCGGCAAATATCGAACTATTGATGGCAGCTGCAATCGGCCGAGAAACTGGGGCGCCAGCATGACGCCGTTTCGAAGAGCCCTGCCACCCGATTACGCCGACGGAATCGAATCGCCTCGAAAGGCACGATCCGGAAAGGAATTGCCTTCCGCTAGGGAAGTTAGTCTAAAAGTACACAAACCTTCGCCCAGCAGTAATCCGTCCTTCACGGTGATGCTGGCAGTATTCGGCCAGTTCCTAGATCATGACATTACCGCGACCGCGCTCAGTCAGGGCGTCAATGGAAGTTCTATATCATGCTGTTCGCCATTAGGAAGACAACATCCAGAGTGTTTTCCTGTGCAAGTGGCAACCGGTGATCCTGTGTATGACCTGACTGGCAAAACCTGCATGGACTTTGTGAGATCGGCGCCGGCTCCGCAGTGCAAACTTGGTCCTAGAGAACAGCTCAATCAAGTAATCCTAAACATATTCATATAATTGATTTACAAATAACAGAACTTTTGATTGAAAGAACAAACCTGCAATCGCTTCTTTTACTTGCTAAAAGAGAACTAAAAGATTAGTAAATTCTTTCTGAAAAAATAAATTTTTACAGATATCCAATTTAAAATTAATAAAATTGAGAAATTTTTGTTACTCTCTTGAATCTGACGATGAGTCTATTGGATATACTCAATTATATTTTTTATGTTACATCTGCGAATTTATTATTGTTATTAAAATAAATTTAGTATTTATTCTTTTCTAGTTGCTCTCTTTGTAAGTGTATCATTTTGATTCCTTGAAATTAATTAGTGTCTTTTAGGCAATATAAATTAAATAGGTCTCACAGATCCAGTGTCAGTAATTTTGTCATAGATTTTGACGTCAATTTTGAAGAGTTAATATAATAAGGATTATAAATTTGAAGCATAGATTTGAAAATTATTCATATACGTATAATATTTATTATATCTCTCTATAAAAACACAATATTCCTGGAATATTATGAATATTATTTTCAGCATGACATTCTAAGAATATTGCGTCTTATAAGGATATATAAATAGATTTAAAAATTATTCGGATCGCCAAAAGCGATTGAGACTGGAAAGAGATTGTAGATATAACGTTACATCCAGGTCAGCGCCTTCATTGATGGCTCGGCTATTTATGGTTCCGATAACAAGACTGCTTACAATCTGCGCGAATTCATCGGTGGTCGTTTGAGGATGCAGTACACTTCCGACAATAGGACTCTGCTGCCGCCGAGCACGAATCTCAATGATGGTTGCAATCGAGAAGCCGAGCGACGTCATGGCCGATATTGCTTTGCCGCGGGCGATGCCAGGGCGAACGAGAATTTGCACCTGACCACGATGCACCTTCTTTGGGCGCGACAGCATAACAGAATCGCAAATGAATTGGCTAGGATCAATCCCGCTTGGAACGACGAGACGCTCTATCAGGAAACACGACGAATTGTCGGAGCTCAGTTGCAGCACATTACTTATCGCGAATTTCTGCCCATTATCGTAGGCGACAAAAGAATGAATGAGCAGGACTTAAAGCCCCTTATGTCGGGCTACAAGAAGCGGATGCACGGTCCGGACGAATTAGAGAACGATCCAACAATCGCCAATCACTTTGCAACTGCGGTTTTTCGTTTCGCTCACACTTTGCTACCAGGATTGATGAGAATGACGGACGCTGAAAAGGACACACCATCCTACATAGAGCTACACAAAATGCTGTTTAATCCCTATAGTCTTTACGCCGAGGATGGCATCAAACGTTCAGTTAGCTCGGCCACAACCAACGTTATTCAGAGGTACTCTACGCACGTAACTTCGCAGCTGACCAATCACCTCTTTGAGGATCCCATGGCTAATTCTACGGTATCATGCGGCCTTGATTTGGTGTCATTGAATATTCAACGGGGACGGGATCATGGATTACCAGGATACACTGTATGGCGGGAATATTGTGGTCTGGGAAAGATGAAAACTTTTGATGACCTCGAAGACTACTTAGATCATCAAGTTCTAAAACAGATATCGGATCTCTATGAGACCGTGGATGATGTGGATTTGTATACCGGCGCTTTAGCGGAAATACCAGAATCAGACAGTTTAATCGGACCCACGTTTAGGTGCTTGATTCTTAATCAGTTTGTACGTTTGCAAAAGGGAGATCGTTTCTGGTACGAATTTGTCGAACAGCCATATCCTTTCACAGAAGGTACGATAAATTTTGGCGAGTAACAAAGTTTAATTTTAAAAGTGGCTTAACAAAAAATTTATTATTTTGTTTTTTTAATTGCACAAAAAATAATTAGTTTAAGCATTTGTATGTTTAATATAAATTCTATTGCACTATTTTTCGCTTACAAAGTGCAAATTAAGGCGATTCGAAGTTGAAATGTTTTGTTTTGAGAAACATTGTATTATTTTTTTATATGGAATTTAAATTAGATTAAAATTCTCTATAAAATAAATATTTTTCTAAAATATACTATAAATATAGAATTATTTATATTCTATAAATATAGAATTTGTTCGTGTTACTAAAAAATAATTCAGAATTATATATATTATATATTGGGTCATCTAAAAAGTATCCGCGGTTTTTTGTCACTAGATGTGTTGACCATCAACACCATCTAGTGACAAAAAACCGCGGATACTTTTTAGATGACCCAATATTATATATGTAATAATCGTCAATTATCACAATCTTGATTTTTAAAAATGTTGACTTAGATATATATTTTTTATATTAATTATATACATATTATATACACATTATATACACACATATATATATATACATGTATATATATATATGTGTGTGTGTATGTATATAAGAAATGAATAAAATGTACAATACGTACCTTTAAAAAAGTAAATATAATTTTACTTAAATATTAGTTTGTTAACAGATTTTTGAAATTTATAAAACATTTTATTCTGTCAAAATCTTAACTTTAAGTTAAGAAAGAATAAAACGCAAGAATGTAACAAAAATTTTACAAAAATTTCAGATCAACTCATGGAGATTCGCAAGAGTTCGATGGCGAAATTAATATGTGATTGTTCTGACGGAATCACGCAGACTCAGATACAAGTTATGCGTTCTGCTGGCACTGATAATTCTATGGTATCATGCAAAGATATACCAGGACCTTCCTTTACACCATGGAAAGAAAATTATAATTTAACATCATCGTAGCGCTTGAGTTAATTAATTTTCACAGACTGATACAAATTATTTTGTTTAATTGGATTTTGCAAATTTTTTACCTGTGGTCCAGATATTTTAACAACTATAAAATGAACATTTCTCGATGTATCTTCACTACAAAATAATTTCATTTGTGTTATTAGCAAATATGTATTTTTTATGAATTATTTATAAATTTTGCTTAATTATTCAATTTTCGCACAGATGCGATTATATGTATAATACAAACTATCGAAAAAATAATTTTAAAAAATATATTTAAAAATATTAAATTTTATATATTTATAATAATAACAATAAATTTTACGTAATTTAATGATATAATAAAAATTAATTAATGCAAATTAATTTTGTAAACGAATTAATGTTGTACTTTATATTGTAACTCGTGTTCAGAACGCGCTTTTATTGATACAAATGCGCGTTTTTTATTTTTAAAATTCTACAGTAGGTATATACATATAATGCAAACTATATTTTATCAGCGCTCATTACAGCGTGTTCTGAATACAGACTTATATATGTATTCTTCACGGCAAATAAAAAAATTATAAAAATTTAGTTTCTCATTGATTGCATTTTAAATTGTATAATAATAACTATTCTAATTCGAGAATATCGAGTGGAGTGTTTCGCGGGGAAATGCCATAAGAATTAGGGGATAGGTAACGCAATGGGAAGTTAAAAGTTGCTTTCAAGAATCGGTGAAGAATTATGAGCTTGAAAGCTGTTTTAGATGTGGAGATTTTACATATATCTGTTTTTATCTGATAAAGAATATCTCTACATATCAGGTGTCACACATTATATGTCTGATAACTGCTGGTTTAAATCCGTAATAATCCGGTAATCGAATTTTATCCGTCAATTACACGAAAAATTGAGAATCTAATTAATTTTTTTACAGTGAAAAAAGGAATTTTTAAAATATATATAGAAGAAAGTCGCCGATACCGATCCACCACTTTGTTTTTAAACAATATTTCTTAAACAAAAGATAAAAATAAAACTTTAAAAATATAACAAACTAAAAAGTGTCTTCCATCTTAAATTAATTATTAAAAATGAATTTAATAAAAACCTATTTTATAAATGCTGTTAAGAATCTTTACAGTATCTGTATTAAATTTACCTAAAGTTAAATCTTTTACATGAAATTAGTAGTCTAGTTAAACTAAATAGTGCTTTGAAAAAGTTTTGAAGATTAAAGTTATTGTTTTGACTCATAGCCCTTCTTGACTATTGTTAATTATATTATATTTAACTATATTATTATTAAAGCAAGTAAATAAAAAAGGTTACGAGTCTAGCTAGATTTTTATTGCTAATAATTATAATTTAATGTATAAAATTAATTACATGCAACAAAACATTTTCTATCCGTCATCGGATCATTCTCAATGTGATAATAATTATATAAGTTGTTTCACGTCCATTTTTAACAATTATTTCTCACTCATCGTGTTGGTTAGTCTATATAGTGTTGCGGCATTGTCTAATTTTTAAAAAATCCGATATATGTACTTCTAACATTTGTAATTTCTTTTATTCGCTACTGTATATTTCTCTTGATTGTGCTGATTATCGAGTTACTTCTTAACTTTTACCTAGCAAACGAGAATGGATTGAAATGAATTGAAATGGATTCAGATTTTCAGAAATATTGATTCACGAATGTTAAATTGAATACTTTTCAATTCTGAATGCATTTTTATATATACATACACACACACATATATATATATATATATATATATATATTTTTTTTTTTAATTATTTGTCAATACAAATATTCAGTATGTCATCAAATGAAACAAGAATATTCGAAGAAAGATTAGAAAAGAAAAGAAAAGAAAAGACAATTTCTCAAGAAAAATACTATGTAATTACCCAAATATTTAAATGCTTTTCCCTTTCCCCAAATCAGTGGTTTCGAAGGGTCATGTAGACCTGATTTACGATTTACCCGCAAGATCGATAAAGTCGATAATGATGCATGCGCGCTTACCAACAGTAACATGAAATTAAAAAAACAATTTTTTTCGCTATTTCATTATTCCACTACGTTTTGCTATTCTAAAAAATATATTTACTAGATATTTTTAATCAATTGTTCATTAAAGATATAATTTCCAATCAAATCCGGCATTACCGATAATACAGTCACAAGAATGATCTGGAACATCCGGACGTTTCTTTTTTAGAATCGCAATGCACGCGTTCCATTGATGCAATTGAAAGAGTGAGAATGGAGGGTGAATTAAGAATTGTAGTGAAATGGAGCGGAAAAGAATACGATATCCTCGATATTCAAGAGGAAGATACGGTTCTTACTCTGAAAGAGCGTATACACAGAGAAACAGGTGTTCGTCCGGAACGTCAAAAATTGTTAAATTTAAAGTTTAAAGGTTATATTTTGAACTATTCTTTGATAAGTTCTGTCAAATAAATATAGTCATTATTGTAATTATAATAATTTGTTTTAGAGTTTATTGTCTTGAAAGAAATATACAGCTAAATATCTAGCTATTAATTATTATCCAGTATATATCAATTATAATTATTTAACTTATATTTTGTATATTGTATATACATATATATTATGAATAATATATAAAATAAGATCATATAAATTATAAATTTATAATCCTTAAAATAATTTTGCTTTCCTATATATGAAAGTAAAAAATTATTAACAGTATATGGGATATATGAACTAAAAATTCTTTTATATATTGATTGTTTTTATTATTGTGAAAAATTAGTAATAGAAAATTTGTAATAGATATAGTTAATCTAAATACACAAAGTTTTTAAAAAAATATTTAGAAATTTGTTCTTTTGTTAGGCAAGGCAGCACAAGATGAGGACATAATCAGCAAATTAAATTTAAAGCCTGGCTTCAAACTAATGTTAATGGGTTCGCGTGAGGAGGATATTGCTGAGGTCAGTCAAGCACCTGAGAATGTACCTGATGTAATAAATGATCTAGATATAGAAGAGGAGGAAGTAGAGATTGAGAAAGCTGAAATAAATCTACGTAAAATCCAGATACGAATCGATCGCTATATAATCACAGAGCTGAATCCTTTAAGAAATGGTAAAAAGCTTCTTGTACTAGACATAGATTACACTTTATTTGATCACAGGTCAGTGGCAGAGAGCGGAGCACAGCTAATGCGTCCGTATCTCCATGAATTCTTGACACGTGCTTATAAAAATTATGATATAGTCATTTGGTCAGCGACTAGCATGAGATGGATCAATGAGAAAATGAAGCTTTTGGGAGTTTCAAATCATCCAAACTATAAAATAGCTTTTCATCTGGACGTCCTTGCCATGATCACTGTTCATACACCGAAATATGGGGTTGTCGGAGTAAAGCCACTCGGTATTATTTGGGGAAAATACAAGCAGTTCTCCGCGAAAAATACAATAATGTTTGACGATATCAGACGAAACTTCATAATGAATCCGCAGTCAGGATTGAGAATAAAACCTTTCAAACACGCTCACACGAGCAGAGTTAAAGACTTTGAACTACTGAAACTATCAAGATACTTGGAATTGATAGCCGATGTTGAAGACTTTCAAATCCTTAATCATAGAAAATGGGAAGAATACAAACCGAAAAAAAACGATCACAGCAATGAACAGACTAGCAGCAGTGATAAACAATAAATTTTGACGAAATGTATTGTTCTTCATGCCACTTTGACTAGTTGATTGATAGAAGAGACATATTGATTGACAGGAGAAATACAGAGTGACTTCAAGATTGTATCTGATGAAGTGAATGCATCAAGAAAATGTATTTGTCGGATGTTTTAAAACCATGACTGAAAATCAACAAGGCTGTCCTATTCGTTGGATAGAACGATGATTAACTTAAGCGTCAGTTTCCTTTCATTGCAAGAAAATGACGCATGATATTTAGGTCTGTTCGTATTGTTTGGATTTTTTAGAATCACTTAGAATATTTGCTTTCAATATCCGAATATATATTTATTTCGTTTTAATGCAAAAATTTTTAGAGATTTTAAGCAACACGAACAAATCTATGTAGCAATTTTTTTGAAAACATACGTATTTTCACATTTTTTTTATTCTATGTATTTGTAATCATTGGTTGTGTATACACATGTATAGCGATTTAAATAAAAGGCACGGAGTGATCAACACGAGAGATGCAATAATATAACGATTTGGGTGAATCCAGTGCTGTGCAAAATCACGTCTGCAAAATTTTCTACATGTAGAGTTTGTTATATACATTTTGCGTCATGTGTATGAGTTGACGAACTTTTAATCTTATTCGACACGACGCAGAAACAATTGTTCACAGTTTACACCTACATGGGTTTCATGCAGATATTTCAATCATTACGTAATGCACTGATTATGTAAATGCAATATCTATTTTATAATTAAATGCTGGTTGGCGACTTTATTTAGGGAATTGAACGATTTTTAAACTGTTTAAATAAGATACTATTTCCACATTTTTCATACCGATTTAAAGCATTACAGAAGGATGTAAAATATAAGATGAAAAGTTCATATAATATTGTATAATAAAGTTAATTTATCCAACAATTCGATTTTTAATTTTGTCTACCTTTAAAATTTTAGATCCGTATCTACCAAACATGATAAACGTATTCGAAATATATTTACCATTTATTTTCTCTCTAATTTTTTTTAGAGATTTTTTAAAAAAGACTACAAATAAATTTTTTTTTTGCTTAAATACATTTATTTTATTTCATTAAATTCTTATTTTTATAAATGTATATAATTATATTTCTTGTGAAATTATATTTTCTGTAATAGCATTTTTTTATATTTACACTTGAAGCTTATTTTTAAGGTCAAAATAGATCACATGATTAAAATTGACACTTGACATTCAATTTGGACCACGTGGCCTATTTTAAAGCTAAAAATGAGCGTCGAATGCCAGCATGATTGCATCTTAAGTATAATTTTGATAAAATTGCTATAAAAATATCTCTGAAATAGTTATATATAGTATCTTAATATTCATAAGAAATTATATTTTAAAGAGACATTTAAAATTCGCTCTTTTATATTTCAAAATTTATTACATGCGAATATTATGATTAAAGAAAATTAGTACATTAAATATTTTAAATGATGATCATTTGTTAAGATATAAAGCCTCTAGACAATAAATTCATCCAAGACATTCATCCTTCTCTCTAAAAGTAATGTGGTAGAAAAAAACTACTTAATAATAATAAATTAATAAATGTAAAAAAGGAACATTACGAGATCCCGCCTCAATTATTCATATACTACCAATCAGGTCAAGAACGACTCTAATCAAACGAATCGGAAAAGCATTTTATCGGAATATTGAGCGACTAGCTGCATCGGCATTGCCCATTGAGGAATAATGGGATTGATTTGCGTTATAACCTTCCCTCCTCCGCTTGTCAGTGCCTTTTAACATCGAAGAACATAATCGGTTGAGCACGGCTGAGCGTTTAGTCATGAGCAACATGGCGAGCGTTCGGTGGTAAGCGGATATTTTGCTCGACGCGGAAACGTCACACATGCTGCCTGTAGCTGTCAAACTTGCAGGAAAACAGAAGGATGGAGTTGTTCCGCACTGACACTCATTTTATCTTCGTGAAAGAGAGGTACAGCCTCTGGTGTGACAAGTATACCGGTGAATTCGCCGCAAAATCAGGTGGGTGTGTGTACAATTGTATTTGATATAAAGTGAGTGGAGACAAAGCGTCGTATACGAAAAGCGATCTCGACGTCACGTTTTGAGGACGCGAATCAATTTCAAGTGGGAGTATGTACATTATGTCCGTATAAAGATTTATAGATGATATAGCATTTCTGATGATTGATAAAGAAATATTATATATGTAGGGTTTGATAGTGACATTTAATTATTTTGATAGAAATGATGATTTTGATGATGGATTTTACAGATTGGGAATGGGCCACCCCGAAGGATTTAGAATGTCTGGGGATGTTTTATGGAATAGTTGGAAAAATTGAACAGACATCGGTATTAGAACCTCGCTTGATGCTCATAAAGGATATCACACCAGCCGGAGAATTACATGGCGGTCACATTGTTTACAAAATTAAATCTATCGCATTTCTACATATTGGCACGGAGAATGTGGATATTGGTTTACTACCTTGTAAGAAACATCAATATGTATTGAAGAAGAAAGGGAGCAGTGGATTATTTGATGTGCCACAGAAAGCAGCTTTAGCGAAAACCTGGGGTACAATCAAGAATGCCACAAATACTATAAAAAATACTACACAGCAAGCTGCCGCATTGGCTACATCTCAAGTAAGGAACCTGTTGGTATTTATGAATTCATATTTGATGTCTTACACAATTTATATTCTCAATATTTTCTGTACAGATGAAGTCTACAGTGATCAAACGCAGCGTAGTAAAAGATAAAGACAGATTTGAGAAGAGAATTTTGGAAGAGCTGAATAAGATATTTACCGAAACTGATTCATTCTTCTTTTGTCAGACTGGTGATATTACTAATAGTTTGCAGCGACAATGCATAATGGAATCTCAGCATGGACAAGACAATCAAGATAAGCCATTATGGCAACGTGTAGACGACAGATTTTTCTGGAACAAACATATGTTACATGACATTATTAATCTAAATGTTCGTAATTAAAAAGTCTTTATTTTTATATACAGGTGACTCTAAACAATAAGACATTATATTTGGCCAAATAAATATCCTATGACTTTGTTGTATAATTATATTAACTGTATATAGTAGATACATAAAATTTATCTCTTTATTTGCTTAATAATAAATGGGTATATATTATTTAAAGTCAGCTGTATAATGACTGTACATCCAATAACTAATTCAAGATTTTCATTTTTTATAATATTTATTTTTGTCTTATTCTGCAGACAGAAAAAGCAAACTGTTGGATATTACCAATTATTCAAGGATATGTTCAAATAGAAAAATGCATAGTCGAGGTAGGTTTTGACGAGCAACCGCAACAAGAGATATTTAATTTGGCAATTATATCGAGAAGGAGTAGATTCCGTGCTGGAACTAGGTAATTTTCATTTACATAGATAATTTTCATAATTAGATTGTCATATTAATTATAAGTTTTATCTTACCCAATATTAATTATTAGGATTAAAAAGTATTTCTAAATACATATAACATGTACAGGTACAAGAGACGTGGAGTGGATGATGATGGCAAGTGTGCAAATTATGTTGAGACTGAACAATTAGTTTGGTATCATGATCATCAAGTATCTTTTGTACAAGTACGAGGAAGTGTGCCAGTATATTGGTCTCAACCTGGATATAAATATAAACCTCCACCACGGATTGATAAAGGTATAAGTAAAGAGATATCTTTTACCTTTAAACTAGATTAGATTATTTTTATGTAACGTAATAATCTCGTACAATGATATTGCAGATGAGGCTGAAACACAGATAGCATTCGAGAAGCATTTTGGTGAAGAACTTGCATTTTATGGGCCTATTTGTATTGTTAATCTAGTCGAACAGACTGGTAAAGAAAGGATTATTTGGGAAGCTTACAGTAATCATGTATTTAATTATAATAATTCAGATATAACATACACCATTTTCGATTTTCATGAATATTGGTAAGTAGCTAAGTGAATTGCTTCAATTCATGCTTTTC
The DNA here is from genome assembly GCF_024713525.1 of Acromyrmex echinatior. Classification (NCBI taxonomy): domain Eukaryota; kingdom Metazoa; phylum Arthropoda; class Insecta; order Hymenoptera; family Formicidae; genus Acromyrmex; species Acromyrmex echinatior. The sequence continues at coordinate 21,780,820 of NC_141852.1, forward strand.
ATATTTATTACGATGTTTATCTTTAAAATTTTGTGTTTAAATGCAGTCGAGGAATGCATTTTGAAAATGTGTCTATTCTGGTTAATGCATTAGCTACAATGCTAGCAAATATGGGTTACTGCTGGCGCGATAAACAAGGTACGATTTGCATGCAAAAGGGCGTGTTTCGTGTAAATTGCATAGATTGCTTAGATAGAACAAACGTGGTACAAACTGCTCTGGGTAAAGCTGTTATGGAAATGCAATTTTCAAAACTGGGACTAATACCACCTGACGGAATTCTGCCTGCAAATATAAGACAGACTTTCCAATCGCTTTGGGCTAATAATGGAGACATTATTAGCAAGCAATATGCAGGAACAAATGCTTTAAAGGTCTGTACATCTCACAAATTGCCCGTGCAAAGTCTGTCTTAACATAAACCGTTAATTTTGTTCCAAATGATTTCTGAATGATCTACGATTTCTTACTATTTATAGGGAGATTATACACGTACTGGGGAGAGAAAATTTACTGGGCTGATGAAAGACGGCATGAATTCTGCAAACAGGTAGAGCTTCGTATTCTTATCCTTCACATTTTAAATTCACTTAATTTTTCTCATTTTTCATTTTCCCTTTTTTTGTTTCCAATATCTCACATGACACAGAACCTTCACAGTTATTATGCCGCGGAAGATAATATCCCAGTTAGATGTCTCAATGTTATTCTCTATGGAACCCTGACATTGTCCTTTCATTTTCCTATAGATACTATCAACAACACTTTATGGATGACTTACGTCAGGCAGCAATAGATACGCTGCTAGGGAACTCGATTGATGTTCATCAACTGAACAACGATTGGTCACACTATTTAGATATCCTTGATAATTGCTGTCTTGAACTTATACCTATGAAACCACCAAATATACAACTTCAACTTGCTACTCATCCTGACTTCCTTTATGCCACTGCTCTATATAATTTAGCAAGGTTCGTTGCTTGCTTTTAGCTTAATTTTTGGAAAATATACAGCAGTTACAGTTTTCTAAAATTAATTTATCTTATTGTTATTTTTTATTACATATTAAATCATGTGGCGTAAAAAGAAATGCTTTGTGCTATTGTCAGCATGAGTTGTTTTTTTGTTATGAAAATCCTTCTGCATGTTTAATTTTGACCTTATATTCTTCCTTTATTACAAGATTTTAATTTGATTCATAAATCAATCATTTTTGTAAATACTATAGTTAATATTATAATCAATAAATTAGATATAAAAAAGTCGCTTTCTCTCATTTAAACAATTTCTTTTATATAGAATATAATTTATTAAACACTCTTTGGAATATTTTCTTGATACTCTGTCTCTGAATCGTTCTTTCAGCGTACGTTATGCATTGAGAATTAAAATATTCTTGCAGATATTACTTAAATCGTTTCAAGGATGTCTACAGACAAGCGACGATTGATATGATGCTGGGAAATTCAGTAAGCGAAGAAGTATTCTTAGAACGTACCGACGAGGAAGATAATGCGGCAACTGCGATTCACGTGAAATTACTGATTGAAGATTGCAAAAAATTACTGATACCTGATCCAGAAGTTATTCTAGGCAGTTGGGGAGTTATTGATGCTGATCCTATGTACGTATAAATAATGAATTGTTTTCCATAATACATTTACATTGTGTTTGTTTATAAATTTATTTCAATTGATTTTTTTTTATTTCAGTACTGGTGATCCAACCGAGACGGAAATGGACACTATTTTAATATTGACTCGAGATAGTTATTACATTGCTGATTATGACGATCAAATCGATAAAGTTACGAACTATCAAAAAGTTTTATTAGATGATATTGTTTTAATTGAATTTGGTCAACCTGAAAACATGGTCTCATTTTTCAAGAATAAACATTACTACTGTGTTAGAATTAATTATAAAGTAAACGGCGATTATGGTTACTTTCATATGTTTCGTAGTACAAATTTAAGATTTTTCAATAATATGGCGGTTGTGATCAAAACTGAAGAGGAAAGCATTGGTAAGAGAACATATTCTTTATTTTTATCTATAGCAATTCTGAAATTTTATACTTTATATTTTTAAATTACAGAATCTTTGAAGGCAATTTGTGAAGCTATTTCAATAGCCATGGAGATAGCAAACTTGCCAAAAGTTCCCATAGCTATGAATGTTACGTTAGATAAAAGAAAGAGTAAATTAGTGAATGTTAAAGGTTCTACTGGATTATTGGATATTTCATCATTTCCGGAACTGACAAGAAATGTATCTGAGACACAGTTACTTGCTTTAAAGACAGCAGGTTTGTTATTAAATTGTTTTCATTATTTACACATATAATAAAATATTTATAAAAATGAATACTTCTAGGTACAAAAGCTTTAAGCAATATGTCGGAGCAATTTAGCAAATTGAATAAACTGAGTCAGAGTTTCAGCGCAAAGAAGCCAATTGATTTAGCGAAAAATATAAGTAATAAACCGGCGGAGAAGGCACCTAAACCGATTTTTACAGTTGGTAACAGCAATATCTCAGGCAATGCAGAAGAGAAGAGTAACAATAGCAGCAGCAGCAGTAGCAGCGAGAATATCGAAATGACACACATACACGTCGAGAAGCCAGAGAATTTCAGTCATGACAAGCATTTGATGGAAGCTTATACACCATTGATTGGTATTATTATGGGTGTGAAAAATACCAATGTTGTGGATGGTAGTGCTTGCGATTCTAATGTAAATGAGGAAATATCCAAGAAGATGAGACCTAACAATGTGAATTTAAATTTGAAACCTGATGTAGCCATTGATGCATTACATCTGATTCCGCAAACTGGATCCGGTACTAGTACTCTCAGCGCTTCACCGCAGAAGACTACAGCAACGACGCCAGAGATAACAGTGTACGATACAGGAGATAATATAAGCGATGAAAGAGATCGCATGATTCCACTATCAAGCTTATCGCTTACCAAGAATATTAGTCATTCGACAGGGGATGTTGATAATAAAACATCGAGTGGTGTTAAGAGTACTACTCTTCAAACGGATAATAGATTAGATGAAAAGAAAAGATCAGCCTCGGAACAGGATTTGACGTTGAGCATTACATCGTCCCAAAGCGAATCTGCCTTAAAATCCATAAAGGAAAATATCGCGAGCGTTACTAGTCCTGTAGCATCTACAGCCAAAGATATTTTGTTGCCGTTCTCCAAATTTGCAAAAGGTGTTCAAACGTTAGGAGCTAATTTAGACCCTAGAAAATTAAAGACAGGCCAAGTAATGCGAAATTTGTCGGAACACCATATGGAGGAGCGCCAGAAACTTCAGGAAAGATGGGCCTCTTGTCAATCTAAACTTATTGCTTTGTAAACTCTTTACCCGAATGACTAGCTTTTTGAACGCGATTCGTCATTAAATATCAATTTAGAGCTTATTGATGGATTGTATATTCTTAAATATCAATAATATTCACGCGAATACAACAGTCAATATATTTACGAATATACATTATTGATATTTACGAATAATATGAGATATGTTAGCAATGCAAATGCTTTCACACACTCTGAAAAAAAAGAAGGATATTAAGCGTTGTATTATAAACAGTTTTGTTATATATTGATCGCGTAATTTAATATAAAAAAATATCACGTAGAAAGTGGCGAATTTTGTAGAAAATGTTATAAATCGATCTCACTGCACCTATTTTCACACTTCACATTCACAAAATAACATTGTTGATGTGAAATAATTAACGAACGAAACAATTCACTGTAGGAAAGAAAACTCTTTTCTATTGTGATAAACAAAACTACGACTATGTAACACAGAGTACAATGTGGTCAATATTTATTCATAATATTAATTGATTTGATAAATTAATAAATATTAAGCATAAAAAATAATTAACAAATGAACTGAAGAATTTCTGTATTGTTATAAAATCATGCTGTTTTTTAGAACTTTTCTTGAGCCAATATGTGTATAAAATTTACTATACATTTGCTAAATTTTAGGGTATATTTTTATATTTTTAATAGCATCTTTCTGAAACTAATTTATTTAACTTGTGATCAATCTATAATAAAAAGCTGTTGATATGTAAACATTTTGTATCAGTATTAAATATTTTATTCTTATTGTATCATTAAGTCTTATAATAGTATTAAGATTTTATTTTTTTAAGCAGATACGTGTTATTTGTTCATAGATGATTTTTTAAAAATTAAAATATATGAAATGAGTAACATAAAATGCAGATGAGACGATTTATTTGTATGAGAAATCAGAAAGAGAAGCTTCATAGTCAATTATGTAAATACAGAGAATTATTTAAATACAATTTAGTAAAATCTATATATATATATATATATATATATATATATATAAATGTGTAATGGAATTAGTGATATGAGTTTAAGATATATGGTTACCAAACACAGAAAAATACATGACATTCTATCCTTGTTAGCTTTTCGAGAAATATGTGTTAGAATTTTTTTAGATAATATAAATATGTAATTGTTTTAGAGTTATTAAAAAATATATAAATAGAAAAAATTAAAGGCTTTTGTTAAATAAAAAAATTAATTAAGTTATAAATTTGTAAATGTGGTTACAAGAATGTAGTTGCGATATAATTTAATTATGCAACAGAGAGCAGAACTGAGTAATAAGTTCATGTATTAAAATCACATTTTTATTAGTGTTAATAATTTTAGATGCTTTAACAGATGTTGCAAACTTACTATAAAAGTATTTCAAGAGTCAGCAATGCAATATTATATCGAGTATATGCTTATAAAATTGCAGAATACATTCTCCTTGATCTATGTGTAAAGCAATGATGTAGGAGGATCGGAAAAATATTACATAAATCTTATATTTATTATAGGGAACTATAACATGACTTTACATTGCCCACTAATGTAAATAATCTATCTCATTTCGATGGTTTCCATTCCCCGTTGAAAACGCTTTGGAAACATATTGACATTTATAGCAATTCTAAGCTCGTATTTTTAGCGAATATTCTTTTTACTCTTAGCAATAGTCTGTGATACAATTTTACAGAATGCATATAGAATGCATACAGATCCCTAACACAATTTATTGGCGCAATACTGACTCAATATATATCCTAAATGCATGCTAATGTTTAACCAATATATCGCCGATAAATTGTGTTACTAGGGATTAAATTCACGAGCAGAGATTATGAAAGCGTGCATTCTAAAAGACATTTGCAATGCTTTAGGATAAGAATAAAATTAGGCTGTTTTCATACGTATTCTCTTTCTTGAAAAATTTTAATTTTAGTTTGATTAACGCAAGCTCTTGCGTTATATATATTTGCTTGCTCTACTGTCAATTTAAAAAAGAATTACTTTAAGGAAGTCTTAAATTTAAATTTTGTTCAATGAATGCAATGTAAGGTCCAATGCAAATTTATTATCAAACCTGATGTGTGCTATTGCATTTAGCTGCGCAGTATTGTATGAACAATCTGCAAAAAATAGGTGAATTTGCGAAAATTTAACACGAATTAGACTGCGTGAATACTTAAAATAAACAATTGAAAAAAAATTATTCTCTTTTCTTTGTGAAAAAAAAATATTTTTTGATCTTTTCTTTGAGCTTCATAAAATATTACATATGTACGTATATTATGTATATGTGTGATATAAATTTTTAATTCACCTATTTTTTGCGAAAGGAAAATTTGTATGTACATTGGTCGTACAAAACCATACGTAAAAATTATAGAGGCTTGACATGCCCCTTACATGTATCTGCTATTATGTTTCCAGAAATTGTAATAATAAGAAAATTTGCATACACCAAACGGCAAACGGTCACAGCACTTGTAGAACAAATCATAATAAAATACATTTTTGACTTGTGAATTACAATTTCTTTAGTTTGCACCTTCCAAAGTTTTTCAAATAAATCAATCATTGAAGTTGTTTAAAATATTTCAATTGTAATTTATAATTTTATTTAAAATATTCCAAGAAGCACCATTTCCGAGATATGAATGTAGGTTAATAATATTTTTTCCTTTTAGTTTGTAACAATTTGTATATTTTACGTTACTTATATCGTCTACATAAATAAAATTCATATAAGCCTAACGACCTTTAAACAATACATAAATAGTTTATAATATGCAAATATAATCTTGAAATATAATAGACACCACCCTGCTTAAAATCATATTTGGCACTAAATGGTATGACTCAAGCGATAAAAATTGTCGCGATTCCTGATTTACCATCTAATATATGTATAGAGCCTGATAGAACCTAAACTCACCTGTGAATTGTTTACATGAAAATTATGAACGACACACGTGGTGTAGAATGTTTGTGGGGAAATCCTATAAATTATCCACAATGTCCTCATGGTAATTTTTTCATGTTATACACAAAAGTTTATTATATTTATATTTAAAAAAATTGATTCTTTTAAGAAATAAATTAACCCTTTTTTACAGGACCGACATTACTATTTGGAAAATATGTCGAAGAAGGACTTAAGAAATTTTATGCATGTTCTGCTTGCCGTGATAGAAAGTTATGCAGATTTTATTTAAAATATGGGCAAGAACTGTCAAAATCTCAAAAGCATATGTGGGAGCTGGAAAATAAGAAGTTCACTCAGCGTTATGTTCATCAAGAATTATATATTCGCTTTAATAAATTTAAGATAGAATCTGTGGCAAAAAGGAGTTATTGTCATAATTGTGAGAAATTAATATTTAATTCTGAAAAAGATAAGCATACGGATCATGAGATTACAGAGAATTTAACTGATTATCAGATGCATCATCCAACAGAACTTTTAAGACCTTTAGAAAATGCAAAGAAGGAAGCGCAATATTTATTTTCTAAGAAATCTACAGAAGATATAATAAATATGCTTTTGAAACTTGGAGCTAAGCAGATTCTTTGTATTGGCACACCAAGAATACATGAATACATAATCGAGCATTGTACAAATAAAATATCTTCTCTCCTTTTGGATTTTGATGGAAGATTTGTGAGTATTTTAGCAAAAATCATTAGTCAATTTGTAATATACTTTAATAATGTTTATAAGTATACATAAATTTTACTAAATATGTTTTTTACATTCTAGCATAACTTTTTTGGACCACTGGATTATTGCTGGTACAATCTTTTTAATCATCATTTTTTTAACAAGGATGCCATTAATGTTTTCAAAGATTTTCTTACTCAAAATGAAGGAAAGGACACTTACTTAATATGCGATCCTCCGTTTGGTGGCCGTTTGGAACCTATATCATTTACGATAAAAACAATATTTGATCTGCATAAAAAATTGAATAAACATGTTTGTAATGACAATTTTTTCTTGAAAATCATGTTTATATTTCCATATTTTATGGAACATATAATGAGAGAAAAGAGTAATCCATCTCATGTCACTGGTGGTTTAAGAGATTTAAAAATGTCTGATTATAAAGTGGATTATGATAATCATCTCTTATTTATATCAGAAAAACATGGTAGAAAGCAAGGTTCTCCAGTGAGAATTTTCACGAATATACCGTTAAATCTATTAGAACTTCCTTCAGCTGATGGATATAAATTTTGTCAAGATTGCGCAAAGTGGGTTTCTAGTGAAAATAAGCATTGCAAGAAGTGTAAAGAATGTACTTCTAAAGATGGTCGAACGTATAAGCACTGCAATATATGTAAACGATGTGTAAAACCTACTTGGAAACATTGCCGAATTTGCAAGAGGTGTATGTTAGAGAAACACACATGTGGTTCAATGCTGAATATTAAAGGAAGATGTTTCAACTGTGATAAATTAGGTAAAAGCCAGTGACCACTTTTAAGACTTCCAATTATTGCTTCTATTAATATTATATTAATATTTATTAATATTTATTAATATTTATTTATAGGTCATACTAGGAAAGAATGCTCTAATTTGCCTTCTGAAATCACAATTGAAACAAATATAAAGAAACGCAAAGCAGACTGTGAATTAAAAACAATTAAGAAAAACAAAGTTGGACACTCCATGGAAGTTATTAAACAAAAAGCCATCCTAGTTGATAAAAAGAAAGTTTTAAAACCAAGGAAAAATAAGAATTTAAAAAATAAAAAGCTACAAATAAAATAACAAAATTAGTATAAATGTTTCTATATAATATTATAGTAAGTGTTTAATTTTATGTGAATTCGATTGGTGGTTTAATATAAATATTATATATATTTATATTAAAATTAAAATTGTATTATATTATTATATTTATGTTATTAAATATAAATGTAATTATAATATTTATATTAAAAAATTTATGAATTTGTATTTTAATCTGTTTCTTTATATATTTTTATATCTTTCCAATATTTATTTATAGTAAAGAAAGTTAGAAACTAGCTTCTGCAACAATGAATGGAAGTATAATATCTTATTATACATTTATTCTCACATAGAGATCGGCTTGTTTGATTTCCATAATCTTTAGAGTGCTGCATTTCGAGTGGAAATATTCCCGAATACCCAGAAAGAATTTTAAGTAAGGAGATTCAATATGTATAAATACCCGGGAGAGCCTCTCAGGAGGTACAGTAGTATCTTTCCAATCGTCTGTATATCATCTCGCACAACATCGCTAAAATTTCTTCAGGATGTTAAAAGAACTCATTGTTTTTGCGAGTTTGATTTTTCTGAGTTATGCTTGTTTGATTACGAATTGTCCTCGTGGCGGAAAGAGGAGTGATATAGCATCTTTGAAAACTGTTATTCGAGAAGTACGTTATACTACATTATATTTTTATTTTTACAGTAAAATTCTTTTGATTTTAATCATCTTCTTGCAAATAAATTTTATTTTATAAAGACTTTAGCAAATTCTTATATTCACTCAATTAAACATGTCATTAAAAATGAAATAATTATAATTTATTTATCTTGTATATTGCTCTTCTATTATTTATGTTCTTTTCTATTTACAATGATTTTAATAGTTATATTAATTCAAGAATTGTATTTATTTTTATTTGCACTTGTAAAATTTTGACGATTTGTATTAAAGAAAATTTAAGGAGATGAATAGAGAATTTATATTATTATAGAAACAAATTATACTAATCTTAGAAACAAATATATCTGCGTTCCGTTATTCACTGCGAATATTGAAAATCTAATTCACATTAGTCGTATACTATAGATTTTCAGTATTGCAATAAATAACGGAACGCAGCTATAGTATAATTGTAACAAAATCTCAGAAGAACAAAAAATTTTGAGGTTTAATTTTAATTGATTAACAATTGCTCATATTATTTAACAATTAATCTAATAATGAGAAGATGTTTATCTATGGAAATATATGATAAAAGAAACAAAAAAATACGTTACAAAAAAATTTTCTTTATATAATGAAATAAAATATATCTTGATGTTTAAATCTTAAAATTTTTTTCTATTTATTTTTCCTAGTAAAATATTCACATTAATGATATTTTCATAGATCATAAATAAATACACAAAATATGTAATTCATTCATATTTATCATAATATTCTCCTAGTGTCCTTCATGTGGTCCTAATCATCTGGGTCAATGCTTTGGGCCCTATATTTGCTGTGGCCCTAGTATCGGTTGCTTCATAGGAACACCAGAAACATTTCGATGTAGAAAGGAAAGTTTATACACCAGACCCTGCATTGCTGGATACGCAATGTGTCGTGGAAAAACTGCAAGATGCGCTTCAGACGGAATTTGTTGCTCGCAAGGTAAATCGAAAAATTCTTGTAAATTGGAGATTTTAAATTTCATCTTTTAAAATTTATATCCTTAACACGGCACTCTTAATCGAAATAAATAAAGTTTGCATCAAAAATCCATAACAAAATTGAAGTGTTATGTACATATTATAATAGGAAATGTTGTTTATATAATAGATTGATATAGCAGTAATTATAAAATAATTACTTTGCAATTAAAAGTTATCAATCATGTAGCGCTGAAAAATTCTGACATATATGTATATATTAAAAACTAAAATTGTTTAACACGTTATAAATATATAAGTGAAATATGTATATGAAAAATATTTTGTTTAGCATCCTGCCATATGGATACATCATGCAAAATTTCCGACGTCGGCAATGATCGAAATCTCGATGACAATGTGAATGTGATACTCCCAGGCAACGAAGTCTCTAACGAAATACTTCAATAGTGTAACTAATATTAATACTCATATTAATCATTTAGCGTTCTGATATTTAACATTCTAAACTTTGTAAAAATACAATTATGCAGTATCGATAATGAAACAAACAATGAAAAGAATATGATAGAATAATGAAAAATGCAAACCTGTAAATTATGTAGCGTAATTTTTTTTAGAACAAAAAGCATTTTTTGTTATATTCAATATAATTTAATAGTATATCAATACATATAATGTATGTATTTCTAAAAAATGCAATATACATTACTTATTTAATTTATATAATACAATACAAATTCAATACTGTGACTACAGTATACAGGGTTGGCCATATTCGACGGAAAGATCCGGCAACACTGTAACTTTTGACAGAGATGTTAGATCGAGTAACGACGTAGCGCCATGATTGAAAAAAAAAACATCTTTCTGTCAAATATGGCCAACCCTGTATATGAATGAATTTTATTCTGCATTATTAATTATTTTAATACGATAAAAATTTATTTATATGCATAAATAATATTAATTTTTTAATAGTATAAAATTACTATACCACACATAATATAAGTATATTATATTTTTGAATTTATTATCATTATTTATTATATAATATCTCCATCTTTACTTTCTTTGTAAATAAAATTTCAATAAAATATGCAGTAAAATATTTCACAAAATTATTGTGTGTCTTTATTGTGTGTTTTAATTACGCTATATAATAGTATTTAAAGACAGATCAATAATAAATCATGATTACTCCAGCACATCTTATTTAAGAAACTGCCACAGATTTCTATATATAGTTGGATGAATAAAAGCTGGCTTTAATATAAATATTTTAATAAGTTTTGTATATATAAAGATAAATTTCTTTTCTCCTTTCCTCTGACTGGAATCCTCAATACGTCCACGGACATACATTTATCAAGTGATTTAGAAAATCATTTGCAATATTGTAGAACCATTAAATAATTTTACAATTTATTCAGAAAATAACCTTCATTATGATTGCGTTCATTTGAGTCGAAGTATTTATTATTTGTATTCAATAAAATTATTATTGCTATTATTCCATCATTTTTTTTGTGACTATTATGCATAAACAATAATTATGGAAATAAATATGGAAACATTCGTGACGTCATCTTTTGCTGATTTGGAAAGTTATTGAATTGTTATATTTCTCTCTCTCTCTCTCTCTCTCTCTCTCTCTCTCTCTCTCTCTCGTTATGTGAATAATTATAATTGGGAACTACGTAGCTATATGTACTGGAGATAAGATTGTCTCCGAATATGAGTCGGGTTTTTTTTTCATATGTGAATTCATTAGTGGTTTTTTTTTCAACAGTGGATTCATTAACGAAGTATTAACTTCCAGTAAATATAGATATCAACTGCATTTAACAGAGAAAACTGCAGCTTTGCAACTATTGTAAAATTCTTTAAAACGATTAATTCTTGCCTTTGGTTCTTTATGGATCTAAATATAGAAATCAATCATATTAAAATTTTACAAAAATTTTACAACAGTTGCCAAGCTGCTTTCTCTGCTGAACATAGCCATTAATAGTACTCTTGTGACTGTCTTAAATAAATAAGATGTTAAACAATTTTAAGAATATACATATATAGATATATTTCAACAGTAGAAGATAATAAGTAACTCTCAATTTTAAAAGAATATTGTGTTTTCTAAAAAAATGTTGCTAATTAAATTTCAGCCCATTTAATTTCAGCCCGTTTAATTTCGAGAAATACCGGGATGGCCCCTCTCCGGTTCCTCTCCGGTACAATAGTATAGAGAGAAACCTAAACGGTCGAGAATAAATGTTTGAAATGAATGAAACTCGTTTATTGACGCTTCTATATACATAAAGTATGCACATACAATTATATAATCATGGATATTTTTGGCGATCTATTAATAACATCCACAGTCTTTCTCTACGGATTATTGAGAGGCCCTCCACCACTCTCGTCGATTATAATCGACGATCCTCTTTTTGACTTCAGCGAGCTGACATTATTTGTCATTATTTTGACGTCAAATGACAACAAATAACATCAGCTTGCTACCTAGGTATTCTTTATTCTTTTCCCTTTTTTTTTACTTTTAATACATAAATATCAAAAAATAATAAGTCGAGGAATTTTCAAACATCCCAGAGTACGTATTTGAAAAAACTTAGGAGGTATTTAGGATGTATTGAGGATGTTTATATATCCGCTTATTCTACTATCCATAGGACATCGTCGTTTAAATATATCATTAGGATGTTTCTGGATGACCAAATTCATTCTGTTTTTAATTCAGATTTTAGTGGGCGTCCTAAAATGTCTTTTAGGATGTTAAAAAAACCTAATAGAAAAATACTACTGAGCACTAACTGTAAGTACTGCGCAGTATTTTTTTTTACAGGCGCGTTTCGGTATGATACAAATTATAGGAAATGAGTATGCGTCACAGAAATGAATAACTCTATTTAAAAAAAGTACTTTCAAAGGCCCCATGACAGTCCATGAGAGTAGAGTCACTTTTGAAAAAATGCGCAGTAGGGCTGCGCAGCTTTTGTTTTGAGCGAGATTCAATATGAAATGCAAGACGACAGTAATGTATGTGTAATGACAGTATGTATATGTAATGTATGTATATGATAGTAATGTAAATGTAAATTAATAAAATAAATTAATAGTAAATTAACATGACGGATGCTCACGTGACTAGCAACACGAAGATCAAAGCCGACACGAAGATGTCCCTACTGGTTATACTGTAGTTTTCAGTATGTCTGTGTGGGATATTTATGTATACATTTAAAAAATTAACAATTAAATTGCAAAGATATGTCTTTATAATATACATAAAATACATAAATGCATATGACATATATGTACGTCGAAAGTTGAAAAATGCATTTATCAATATAATAATAATCAAAATTTTTTCGGATGAAAATAGGATATTTTAGAGACGTTTTATATTAATACAATGATAATTACAAATGTCCTGAGTTAATCATATGGATGATTTAATGTTTTGGATCAGAATGGGATCAATCTGATCAAATTATAATAGAATATCCTAAGGAAATATATTGCTTCTATTCCCATCGACTTCAATTGACGGTCCTCTTTTTTTTTTACTTTAGCAAGTTCACGTTATTTCAAAATAATATTATAAAAATATCATTTTGACGTTAAATGACAAATAATTGCTCTTCCTTTTCCCTTTTTTCTTTATCTCTGAAAAAAATATCCTATGCAAAAAAGTCAAAAAATATATGTTGCAATCAAATTACTTATATACATTTTTTAGATAATTTGATAAAAACAATTAAGTTTGTTTATACATGGAGGCTCTCTACTCGCACCCATCCGATCGATGGTCCTCTTTTCTTTGCAATACCGAAAAAATGAGATAATTTTCGTTCAAAATCAGGATAAATTTGGTCCAAATTTTGACAACACAGCATCCAAAATTTGTATATATCGAAAGACATTCTAAAAATGTAATCTTATAAAAAATTGATCGATTATATTGTCTTAAAGACAATGAGTCTTATGTCATGATTTTGGATATAATAAGTAATGCATATGTATTTTTATAATTTGTGTCAAAAAATTTCTGGGACGATTCGTTCAGCTTAAAGTTCAACTAAAAAGAATAGGCTTTTTGACAGTTCTATGTATCGTATTAACGTAAAACGTTATGGGATGATCGAGATGGAAACCTTTCAGAGTTTCTTTTTGATGTTAAGATGCTTTTTCATGCCGATGCTTGACGCTCATTTTCGGCATTAAAATAAGTCAAGATAATAGAAATTGATGAATATCAAGCGTCAATTTTGATCATGTGACTTATTTTGACGTCGAGCGTTGGCATAAAAAAGCACCTTTATACGAAGTTTCTCCACGCCAAGTTTAACAGCAGCGCACGTGCGATATTGATTTTTCGGCCAATCAGCGAGAAGAGATCGCACGAGGTTTACCGAAAACGCCGAAGACCACCGACGTGCCTAGCAGACGATTGGGCGCGAAGATTCGAGGATTCATATTTGAAATCTGCGAGTCAACTGAGTGCCAGCACGAAATAACAATTTCTTCCTTCCGAAAATGGACTTTCGATACAATCGCGCGTATTCAAATTCCGTCGAAATCTCCGATTTTCACCAATTGCCCGCCGCTTGCTCGGCACCGGCTCGCCTTGCAAATCTTGCAATTTGAAGATGGCGTCTTCCTGGTCGCTCGTGCGATGGACTTGTTTGGCGAGAGCGAGCAATTCGAATGTCTCGCGACTCGCGACTTTCATGTTTGCCAAGCAACACGCTGGAACTCGGACGTTCTACTCGCATCAGCAGCAGCAACAGCAACAGCAACAGTTGCAGCATGGACGAACAGTATTCAATGACGGAACGAAAAGACTCCTAACCTGTACCGCGTTCGTAGCGGCGACAGGTCTTGGCTATGCCTTGTACAACTGGAGAGATAACATCCGACAAGGAATCAAGAGTCTGATCCTTCCGATTCCTCCCGTTCGTGCCATCTCTTTGTCTGACGGCAACCAGAAAAGGGACAAGTTCAATTTTATAGCGGACGCGGTGGAGATATCTGCACCATCTGTTGTGTACATTGAGATCAGGGATGCCAGTAGGTAAACAATTCATCGATTGACATATGATGACATTATATATATTGCTCGTTTACTACACACAACTAAAAATTCGTCATTTTTTTAGTTATCTTCAAAAAAGCGAAAATATATAGAAGAAAAGAACATGTTTAAATGAGAGAGAAATGTACCTTTATTTCTTTATAATCAATTATTACACCAAAATTGAATTTTCAAATTAATATTACAAAATTTTAATGATTGAAAATATTCAAACTTATTTCTTGGAAAACTTTAATTTTTTAGTTACATCGTTGTTGTTACAAATGAACGATATGACATTTGGTTTAGATGCTTTTAGTATGTTTTCTATCTTTTTAATTTTTTAATATATGTATTATTACATATGAATAACTAGTGTTGGCATTTCCTTAAATTATTATATTTATTGGGATTCTATTCTTATATAGGTCTGTTTTTTATTTGTGTATTAGAACTTCTTTTCTTGCTTTAACCAAATACGAAATATATATCTATTTTATTTTAAATAGTTATCTAAATAAAAGTTATCTAAAAGTACATACTAGTTTAGCTGTAAAAAATAGACTTGTTTTATATCTAATAAATGTTAAGGCAGAATATTGACTATAACTTAAAACACATAAATGACCAAACCGAACATAGCCTATATCTTTTTAGAATGTATTTATGATAGTTGGAATATGTACTAACTCTTTACTTTCTGATTATATAACAGATTAGACTATTTCTCAGGAAAACCAATTCTTACCAGTAATGGATCAGGATTTATCATCAATCAGGATGGTTTAATATTAACGAACGCTCATGTTGTAGCAAATAAGCCTCATACAACAATGAAAATACAGGTAAGTTCTCTGAGTCCTTTCATCTTTTCCAAGCATTTTATCCTATAAGTAAGACTTTCTAGCAAAAAACGAAGATGTAACAGAATGAAATTACCTTCTTGTTGTCTGCCAATATTAAATAATGATGAAATGACCACTTGAGTTTCTTGCTGGAAAACACCATAATATTAGTATTCAGGACATTTTATATATAATTTTTTTAAAGCCTTAAATTTATCATTTCTTAATTTAATTTAATTTTATGTTAGCAGTAAATTATTCTTATTTGAAATTATATTTGTGGCTCTTATTCTCCCACGGTAGGTACGGCTTCATGATGGTAGTATATATTCTGGAACAGTAGAAGACATTGATTTACAAAGTGATCTTGCTACTGTGCGAATAAATAAGGTAACCTTGTTATTCCTTTTTTTTAAATGTGTAAATGTTGATATTGAAATATTTGTAATTGCTAATTTATATTTTTATAATCGAACAGACCAATCTGCCAGTAATGAAACTTGGTTCTTCGGCTAACCTTAGACCTGGAGAGTTTGTAGTGGCTATTGGTGCCCCGTTGAATCTTAGCAACACTATAACAAGCGGAATAGTAAGCAGTGTAAATAGACCGAGTCAAGAACTTGGTATAAATAGCCGAAATATGGGATTAATTCAAACGGATGCTGCAATTACTGTTAGTAACCGTTAGTTTTTGGAATAAATATTGAGCAAGACATTATATTTCATATTAAGTTGCATTTTTTCTAGTTTGGAAATTCAGGTGGGCCATTAGTGGATTTGAATGGAGAGGCGATAGGCATAAACTCAATGAAAGTGACATCCGGCATTTCATTTGCTATACCCATAGATTATGCGAAAGAATTCTTAAAAAAAGCGGAGTTACGCAAAAAAAATAAAGGTAAATCAAACTACTAGTTTATTCTATCAATGTGATACACTAAAACTACTGATTATATGTTACTTTTAGATGTGTTACATAAAGATTTACCCAGGAGAAGGTATATGGGCATCACAATGCAAACTCTGACTCCAGAAATCTTAAATGAGATGCAACAATATTATGAATATATGAATGTTCGGCATGGAGTTCTTATATGGAAAGTAATGATTGGATCTCCGGCTTATATGTAAGTAATAATGTAAAAACGTTTAATTATTATGATTTATTATGAACTTAAATTATAACTATACAAGGATTTACACCAATTTGCTAATTGACTTTCTAAAATTGTATTGTAATATTCACACCTAGTCCTTTAAACCTGTTTTTAATGAAATTATATTAAGAATATATTATATTGTTTTTTTATTCAAGGACACTTTAATAAGTAATTTATACTCAAAGAGTAATTTTTTTTAAATTTTAACAGTTTTCCAACATGTACATTACTGTGTACATCTAATCTTCTATGTACTGCGATTATATTGATAGAACTAAATAATTTTAATGGATAATACTTTAAATTTGATGCAATGTACACAGGTTCTGTATAGAGATTGATATATAAGTTACAAATGTTTGAAACCAAAAGTTTTTTTTTTTTTTAAAGAATATCAAGTGACTAACCAAATAGATAAGAGAGAAAATAGAAATGATAAAATAATATTCAATGTATTTTATCAAGATTTAAATTTGGTAATTATATTTATGAAAAATTGAAAAAATTTAATTATTATCTCTGTGCATTATTGCAGTGCTGGATTGAAGCCTGGAGATATAGTGACGCATGCTAACGATGAGCCGGTGCTGGATTCGAGCAATATTTATAAAATCTTAGAACAACCAGGAACGATAAAGTTACAAATTTTAAGAAAAGGGCGAACTTTACATATACAAGTCGAGCCTGAGGATGTGTAGTTGGATTTGTTAAATAATTTTAATTAAATGAAAAACTTTGCAAAAGATTAATGAAATTGTAAAATTTATGAACTAATTAAAAAAATTTTTTATAATGTAATATATATATATATATATTTTTTTTTTATATCAATTGAGCTATACGATATATAAATTTATTTTATCAAATCTTTTTCTTCGAGAATGTATATCGCATAGTTTGTTAATATTGTTAGTGCCTTTAATGTGTTCCGAATATCCTGTCGAGTTTCGATATAAAAAACGTTACTACTAATAAAGAAAGAAAGATAAGAATTACGTTTATCGTTTAGCGCATCTAATACCTGGTGAGCTGGTTCATCAGTCACACTATCGAACCTCCAATATACACGCCTTTTGGTTGTACATGCATTTTAATTTAAATATACACGATAAAGGACTACTTAGCGACTTACTCAATTTATCAAGCGAGGAAGCGTTCATTTATCCATTTATTCGCTTTATCTACCGGTATTTTTCGACCGCCACGAAGAGCGATGTCACGTCACGTGGATAATCGCGTTGAGTTCTTGCTGTGATATGCATACGTATACGTAAATGCGAATCTTACGTATATGTACTTGTATGCGTGCATACGTGCGTGCATTCGTGAGAGAGTGAGTAAATGCATATGTACGTCGGGTGTGGTCCACCAGCTCGACTGCATTATGTTTATGTTGTTTACGACGTAAGACGACCTCCGCAAGTATGTAGCTGGATCTCGCCGGCGGTCGTTGCGGCGAAGTGCGTGGGTGTGGTTTCGCACATGGGGCTTCCACCGGCAGCGATTTTTGCGCAGAGATGATTTTATTGTCCGCGAACGCGTGCATCTTGTTGGAATTCTAAATGATCATCCCGTCGAGACGCAACACCAAGCGTCTGCGAAGGATTGGTGAAAGGAGAGGAGAAGGTGGCGGTTTGACGATCCACTCTGCGCAGACTTGAGAAATGTCGTCAATACACGATTGTGATCTTGTACACGATGATAAATAGCGTTTAACTTAGTCTTGATAAGATGATGATAAAAATAGGAACAGCGTATTTGAAAGATCAAGAGGATGTTACTTGAAATAATCTTTTACTGATAGAAATAGCGAGATGCATTGTTTTTGAGTTATTAAAAAGGCAATTTAAACTTTAAGAATGTATTAAAAAAAATTTCTTTTATAATTCTTATAAGACAGAATAAAAAATATTAGTGTTCGATCGCGTGCTATTTGCTTATAAAAAATATTCATAATTAATTTCGAGTAAAGTTAAAGAAAACTTTTAATTTGAAGATTAAAAATTGAAGTATTAATTTTCATGTTTGAAATTTATGAAGTGAAAGAAGAGATAGCATCAAGTTGAAGGAAAAATGAGAAATAATCAGTTTTCTGACGAGAAGTGTTGTTTCTTTAAAATACATTTCTCTTACTGAATATTACATTGAGCGAAGAAGGATAATTTATATGCACAAGTAATTCCTCTTTCGACATTCGGAATCGTCGAACTTCGCAGACGTACATTCTAGACCAAAAGTTTGGAAACATTTTTTACAAATTGATATTTTTGAAGTTACTCGAATATCCAACATTTCATTTTTCACAATAATTCTTCAAATAACAATTATTAGATCTAAAGATTTATCGTCAGAAAAACACATCGTCATGGATATTTTCAAGAGTAATCGCAAAAAACATTTTAAAAAGTATTTCTGAACTTTTGGTTTGGAGTGTACATAATTACGCTGCGTATCATTACAATAATTTCACACAACGACGAGATAATAAATTTCTACATATTGTTACAACTAAAAAAAAACGAGCGAGAGAGAGAGAGAGAGAGAGGGGGGGGAAGGAAGGGAGAAAAGGAAGTCTCGTCGGTCGGTATGTTTGAAGTCACGCTGAATCGCGAAGGGTTAAGGAAATAAGACGTGCCTTGACCTACGGTGTGCAACACACGGAGAAGAGTAGCGCGGGGAGCAAGCGCGCGAGTAATCGAGTATTTCTGCCGACCGTGTTCACGACTATTATTGTCTCTCGTCCCCTTCGCCCTCGATAGGGTATGCAATCTCCTTCTTCCCTTATCCTCTGTCGCCGTTTTCTTTTTCCTCGCCGTCCTCTTCGTCTTCTCGGCCTTCGGTGCTCGCGTCGACATGCGGGAGCCTATTCCCTGATTATCCACGCTTTCGCGGACTATCCTCGCCTACGGATACCAACGCCCCGGTATTTCTCACCCACGTGATGCTGTCGCTGGTAGCGGTAAATAGAGAACGAATCTTGCGGACGAGATCCGCGCCCACGGTCTCGTCGCGTTCGCAAGAATAAGATTCGCGCGGACGATGACCGGAAGCGAGAAGAACCACCTGAAAGGTCACGGCTCGTCGTTTACCTCGCCCGCGCTTGGACTCAACTCGCAAGGCGTGTCTCATCGGATTAGCCCTGCAAAACGGGCTGCCCGCCGGGAGGAATGAGGAAGCGGGATGCTTAGATATTGACAAACAAACGTGTCGCGTCCCATGAGAATTCTGCACGAGACATTCTCAAGAGAGAACTCAACATCCGGGTTGGAAGATGCGGTGAAATTCCGTGGTTGAATCGACGCCGCGATCGCTCCCTTAAAAGTCAAGCATATAAGAAGTCTCGCGCCGATATTAAAAGTTGACTCTAAATCGGTGTGATGTCGATGCGCACGTGCGCTTGGGCGTGAATTAAGTGCCGTCGTTCCCGTGGCTGTTTGAAATTCAGAATAATACGCAGGTAACTGACCATCGTATTATGGAAGTTGTATTTCCTGCTTATCGTAACGTTCCCCTATTTATATCGTGTTTGCGCGCTAGGCATAACGAAAAAATTTGCACGAGTACCAGTCCGTTGTGCCGAGATCGAACGCGATATTCCGCGGATACTATACCCGCCCACGTTTTCTTACATTCCGATTTTTCATTGTGATAATATTGCCGATGACCAGAAGAATGAGAAATTTCCTCCTCTGCGCTCGGAATCGAGTTACTCGATTGCGAGATATGAATCTCATTAAGTAACGATTTCAGCGTCAGGAAAGCATCAACCAGAAAATCAAACAGAATTAATTTAAATTATATATAAAAATTTCGCATTTTTCTTTTTTCATCTTGAAATTATTATAGCGAGATATTTTTCTTTGAAATTCTAGAAATGAGATTTTTTTGTTCTCTTTTTATGCTGTAATATTGTTTATTTTTATATAATTTTTATTAAAAAATACGTAAGTTTAATTATCGATTTTACAACTTTATCTCGATTTTCCGTTTTTTAAATTTTTGTTTTATGCTCATGGAGACTTATAATTAGTGAAGTCAAAATAACCATATTAATTTATTATTTTTTTATTCATTCATTTAAGAATAAATTTATTTTTATTTTTTAATTTTCTTAATTGGATTGTGTTATTTTAATTTTATCCCTCTTTATCTGCATATATATATATATATATATTGAATCTAAATAATTATTAATATATAATATTTCAGGTTATAATATTATTAATATATTTCCAAATTTTTTAAGAATATTATATTTTTTATATAGGGTGTTTCTTAATGCCCACTAATCATACTGTGCTATTTCTAATAAAAAACTAAGTCAAAAAGTCCTATATCATTGCAATTTTTGCAATAGTTAACGAAATATTAAATTTCTAAACATTACTGAATAAACAGATAAGATCGATGCATAAAACAATTTTAAGATTTTATCTTTAATGTTCTTTGTGAAATATTTTGAAGATGTTTCTTAAAGAACTCTTAAAGATACTTTAAAATTATCTTACACGTCGATTTTAAACATTTTGCTCATTGGGTAAGTAAAAAAAAAAATATTGTGAAAATTGCAAAATGGTAGAGGACTTTTTGATTCAGTTTTTTTATTAGGAATGCACTGTATGATTAGTGGGCGTTATTTCAGAAACACCCTGTATATATTAATTAATTTTTTAAACATTATTTTTAGCATTTCCTAAATAAATTGTCATTCGGGTTAACTTTATAGCTTCGAAAAGATTCGAATCTTTGAAAACAATCAAAAGTAACAGCCTTATTTGAGAGTCTGTGTTGTTCTTAGAGAAACAAGATATATGCAAATGCTCGTAATGTCGGGTTTACACATTGCAGCAGTGGACAGGTTGATTCCCTGCGCCAACCCTTTATGTCATTATAATACTCGCTCGAGGCACGCGTGAATATCATACACTGCGTGTACACGCGCGAGTCCGGGTCATCAAGCCGGCACCGCCAAGGACGAGGGTCGTGTGATTTTATTGTGCCAGAGAAGGGATTCCTGGACGTCTGCGGTCTGCGGCGCGGAAAAAAAGGGGGTAAAAAGGCCACGGCAGGCGAACAATTCTGCCGAACACGAACGCGTTGTGGCCCTGATCAAGGCCAATTGAGAGTTTCTCGCGATTGAAAAATCGCAACTGCCGGCGATCATCAGGCACAATCTCGCTTCTAATCGCGCGCATAAATCGCGAGTCTACGGAGGAAGAAGCGAAACGTGCTGGGTCACGTTTCAAAGGCAAATTATCCGGAAAGGATCTCAGATTTGCGCCTTTGATTTTGTATTTTTGTAATAAAAACTCGAATTCTCTTAAATAGGTGGTGGTATTTTTATACGGCTGATCTTCAGCCACATAAATCCGACACTATGGGATCTAAAGATCTGAAGATCTCTGAGCATTTCGTATATTAACGTCTGAAAAAGCGTTTGTGTGTCACTTTAATTTTATTGTAGAGTAAGATAATACAATAATTTCGAACATGATATAATTCTGAACAAAATAAGATTTATACTTAATTTTCTAGATTCAAATTTGTTTTTTTTTATCTAAGGTGATATCTTTGATACCTTTGATGACATTAGAGTTACCACAAATGTAGGTGACTTGGGCATTTATTTCTGTTAAATTCATGGTATTCATCCACAAGTCAGTAAAGAAAATTTAAATTAAATTTGGTACTGTCCCAAATCATCTATTTTTACGATGCTAAATTTGAACTTTGAAATTGGATTCAAATTTTATTTTATTCAAAATTGTACCATGTTCGAAATGGCACCACCTCCCCTTATTATTATTAATTATACATTTACACATATTTGTTGTATATAATTTATTGCAAATGTAATAGAGAATAATGGGCAGACGTCAGGAAGGCACTAAATGCAAACCTTTTACGAACTTGTTGCTGATATAAATACGCAGTTTCTTAAATGTATGCTCCACGGTAGAAGAAGCAATAAGAAGAGCAACAAGTCAGGCTCTAGTCTCCTCCCCTGGCGCACCACCAAGAAAATTAAAGGCATGTTACTTGATCCTGTTCGCAAACTTATGACATGTATGAGTTTCGATTCGGTATGCGCTTTATTAAACCGCGCGCATTAAACCTAAGGAACAAGCTTCATCTCAAAAGCAAATACGTACTCGCGCGTATTTATAAAACGAGGCAAGAACGAGACAGCATTTACCGAGAGCGGATCCTGATGTCCTTGACGTCGATCGACGTAGCAATTATAATGATGACATTACACTAATAATGAGAACGCGAATCCTCTCGCTTGTAAACTATCGAACTACTTTTCAAAAAATCTTTTAGCAGAAGTATCTCCCTGGACTAGCGCGAGACAAGTTCGAAAGACTTCCCTGAACTACTTTTTCCCTTAGGTTTCTACATTCCTTTGAATTATCATGGACTAAGTAAAGAATCCATCGTAACCGGAACAAGGCTTTCGCGCAAGAACCTCATTAAAGTGCATCACAGCATTGCAGATTAAGCGAGGTTGAGCGTAGCCTCCGGTAGCCCGGGCTTACATTACAGTCGAAGAAATTCCGTATCTCCGCGATTGGGATCGTTGAACGACCTCGAGTAAGTCGAACCAGTTCGGTCTGTCCGACGTTCCCGCTTCATTCAATTCCCGCCTCATTCTAACGATGCCTTAATTGTGGTATCGTGTAAAAGTTTCTGCGCCACACGTTATAAGAATAATTACAACCTACCGGAGATTCGTTGCAAAAGATTGAACGTTCGCTCCTCCCCATTATAATCGGTTTCGAATTAAATGGGCTGTAGAGTCTCCTTACAGAAATGAATAAACAGAAGAATCCACAAATCGAAAGGTGAATAAATTAAAATTAAGATACAAAAATGCGAGGATGAAGATTAAATTTGTTTTTTGATATTTTCGAATGATAAATCAGTATGCTTGTCAATTTGTTCATTATTTTACACCTTGAGAAACGAGACACCTCCATCGTTCATTTTCGCAAGCCGGTACGTCGACTTTTCTCACCTTTACGACGCATGCGAACGATATTACCATGCCAAAGACAGCACGAGGGGTTTATTGAGATTTTAGAATTTACTGATGTGATCCGGGATCGACGTATCCTGTCTCGGTGAGCGGATCCGCCTTGTCCTTCGGCGGTTCCTCAGGTTCCTGGTTCGAAGACAACCCGCATGGCTCGCGCCACGTATATAAGTCAAAACCAGATCGTGAATAAGGTGCACAGCCCGGACAGTCCTTCAGCCAGCAAGGAGGTCGACAGAGACACACCGAGCACGATGCAGGCCTTGGTAAGCACTGTCGATCCTTCCTTCAGTTTAGAAGTCTCTTTAAATTTTTCCATTTTGGAAGAACTTCAGTTCTTTTAATGTCTAAATGTTTAATCTTATTTCTTTAAGCCTTAAAGTAGACATTTCGATATTGGGTATTATTATGTAGAGTAGAAGAGAATTAGCTTATAACAAATTAGATATTTTGCATAATTGATAAATATTAAAATTATCAAAACAATCAAGATACATCGTTATAAATTTAAGTTAAACATAATTATAATTTTTAAACATTATCTTTAAAAAATTACTCAAATTTATGTGCATAGAATTCTAGTAGACTTAACCAGAAAATTTTGATTCGTTCATTTTCAATAAGAATTTTTAATTCAACCAAACATTTTTCTTAGTGTTATTACAACATGTAAATCATTAAGTTGATAAGTTTTTATTTTTCTCTCTCCTTTATCCTTCAAAAAAAATGTAGTATATACTTAAATAATAAAAATTAATTATTGATAATTCCAATATTGAACATAACGTATAATTTAGCAAGACATTAATTTTTTGTTAAATAGCATTTGTTGATTTATTTTTAGATCATGTGTTTACATCTACATCTGTGCATGTAAGAAAAATCGCAGAACGTATATAGATTTTTGTAGAGACATTTTTTTCTGGTTTATTGTACGTGGCACTAAAAGTGAAACATCAAAGTCTTTATTACAGATGACATCGAGTTAAATAGCAGCGGAGCGA
The DNA here is from genome assembly GCF_024713525.1 of Acromyrmex echinatior. Taxonomy (NCBI): domain Eukaryota; kingdom Metazoa; phylum Arthropoda; class Insecta; order Hymenoptera; family Formicidae; genus Acromyrmex; species Acromyrmex echinatior. Next base: position 21,805,745 of record NC_141852.1, read on the forward strand.
ATATTCGCGGGAGTGATATACGAGCGTTATAATTTATTTGCAAGAGTTGTTCTTACGCGAGGCCTGTCGGTTTACTTGCTTTTTGCCGAGATATAAAAGCACGGAAAAATATACGTGTGTAAAATCCGCGGTACGAGAGCACGACCACCGCGCGTGTTTTACGGCGATGGAGTCTTTGCCAAATGGTACTCTTATCCAACATCAACGTAGAAAGGGGTAGAACCCTGCTGTTTTTGCTGGCCTTTTGCAAGATACTTCTGTCCGGCCTTGCGGGGTACAACGTTACAACTGTTTCACAACTTTTTGTTCAACATTTATAGGTGGCTTAAATTGCTAGACACGTTGCAGACACTGCAACAGTTTCGAAGAATTCTCTTCTAAAGTTGCTCGTTTGAATGAATGGAGATTTAAAATTCCAACCGTGGGTTGGAAACTACAATTTTGAAATTTTTCATTTGAGCAAATTTTTTTTTGCAATACATCATTTTGTTTAGTAAAATTTTGTGTAATTTATCATATTGAATAGAATTTGTTTAATGACATACTATATATTATATTGTCTTTGTAACAGAGTCAATTATTGACCTACAAAACATAAACAGTAACATTTTACATGAAAAGAATAGTTTTGCTGAAGTATCTAAAATTTTAATTAGATACAAATTTAATAATAATTTTGTTGGATCATTAAAATAATTATGTAGTCCAAATTGATTGCTAGAATGTCAAAACATTTTGCATGCTTGAGATTTTTGAATTTTTGATTTTGAGAAAATTGTCTTGATGGTTCAATGAAATTATTTTAAAATCTGTATCTAGTTAAACTTTTAGTTACTTTAGTAAAATTGTTCTTTCAGTGCATCAATATGTTATAATTTTATATTTAATAATATTTAACAGTTGTTATGTATAACAACTGTTATATTACGTTTATATTGATGAGTAGGAAATTATAATATTTATGTAAAGTTATTATTAAATGTGTTCTGCAGATGTACTCAATTATTTTAATTATAATTATTTTAAGAAATTCTTAATTATCAATTCGTTATTTGTCTTATCTGTGAATAAAACCTAGGTTTTCGTCTGATAGGTACTCGCCGATAAGTTGCACTCGTATCAAGAGACGCAGAGAGTTTAAAAGGAAAATATAAATTGTAGTTATCGATTCTTTTCTTCTTCTTACGGCTCCGCTGTAAAGAATTGTTCTCTATCACTTTTCTTCTTACCGAACGGTCCGTCGCCACTTCTTCATATTCTTTTATATTAGACCATAAAGAGCGGCAAGTATAAACTCACCCTGTTCCACACTCGCTTGCTTTGTTCCCACGTCTTCTACTGATATCGAGGACGTAAAAATTCATCGGATATTTCGTTACCAACTATTCGCCGCGGTGAACGCGAGGAATCTTCTCTTTCTCTTGTCCTCTGAGAGAACGAAATTCCCGACGCGGTAATTCTCGCGGTATTCTATGAGAACATGTCCCAGGAACGTTCGCTAGCTAGTTGCGCGAGTAAATCCACTGACGCGACGATTGCATGCAAAATGAGTGTTCCGAGGGCGAGTGTACTTACGATTTGCATTTGTTACGCGATAAAATGTACTCGACCGAATTTTCTGTGCCGGAACGAATGCGCATAATGCACGTGTAATGTATCGTACTCTTGCGTATTGTCGTATCTATCCTCCCGACGAATCTACGATATCGAGTAACGAGATATCATTTGTAGAACCGATGTCTTGAGAAGAGTTACTACATCTAAATAACAAAATATATACATGTACATTTTTTTTAAAAAAGGTAATGATCTGGAAGCAGAATTTTTTATGCGTTAAATGTATTTAATAAAGTAAAATTTCTAGAGCACAATTTTTTTTGACAATTCTTATTAAAGGTGTATTATATATATTTTCTCTCATAGTAATGAAAAAATTATGAAAAAGTATAAATTATTCTAGATCGCTTTTAAAAGTAATACAAAAAAGTTTAACGATTCATTATCTGGATCCAATATTATTTCAATAAGTAATAGGTATTTTTTAAATCTGTACTCTAATAGAAATGTATTATAAAATAGTGATAAAAGTCTTAATTTTTTATACAAGTGTTTTAAATATTTGAGATTTATATAAAGTTACATTGCAGAGATTAGTTATTCTGTAAATAAACAAAGTATTTATTTCTTCTAAATCTTTGTAACTATAATCTCTGAATTGCAATGAAATTTTTCACATAAATAATTTTGAATACTTAAAGTACTTATACAAAAAAATTGAAATTTTTGTCATTGTTTTTTCCAATTTTAATTTATAACAATAAAAATAATAAGGAAAATAAACAATAAAAATGTATTATTAAAAAAATATATTGGTATAAACACAACTTTCTTATACATTTATTTAAAGTTTATTTAAAGTATAAATATTAACACATTTGTGAAAAAAAAGATGTAATACATCCTTAATACAAATTTATAGATATAAATTAATTAATGACTTTATAGATATAAATTAATTAATAACCTGAAGTTTATACGATCTCAAAAAGAGTACATGTACTCTTAAAAAGGTATGGCTGGTAATTCTAACCAGGATGATCATAGGGATATCGAGGTTCTATATAAGCAAATGGCAGGCGCATGCAATAAGTGCATCGATATAGAACACGTACAATTATCGCTTTGCAATTTTAGCTGAGTATGATCCACACGATAAAATATATAGAAGGTCTGTTCTTAGGTCCGTTCTTTAACTGAACTTCTTGTATCGTTTATTTTTTTCTCTCTTTTTCTCCAACGTGAAGAGAAAACGAGGAAAAAGATGAAGTAAGAAGTTTAGCTGAAAAGATCATAGATCTATTCTTTTAAGCTAAACTTCTTGCATGGTTCATCTTTCCTCTTTTTATCTCCAAGATAGAAGAAGTTCAACTAAACAGGCTTAGAGTAAAAATCGCATCGTATCATACGAACGTAAATCTCGATCGAGGAGACAGTTTCGAAAAATGGCTCAGTGTTCGTCTAAAATACATGGACTAAGTTTGGCGAGTTTGACTAAGAAGTAATAAGAGTAGGAGTGTATGAATATGCAATTGTAGTAATTTTTGATATATTTGTAACACTGGTTGACAATCTTACTGTAATTGGTTGAGCGTAAGGGATGGAATTGGAGTAAAAAAGACTTATTTCTATTATAGGAATTAGACTAATAAATTAAGAGAAACAATCCTATTTTTGATCGAAATGAATCTTGGTGCTTAATATTCATATGCAAATTTTTGCGGATAAATTTTTCATTAACTGCGTTATCGATATTCGGTTTGTCGGACTTGAAACGCAATCGGAAATTAATTAAAATATTAAAATAAAGTTAAAATATTAATATCTCAAATTACATTGATCGTCAATTTAATAATGATGCTAATAAGCATCTTAAAAACCTGTAAGGAATTTATTGCAAAATATTCTTGCGCCTATACTTAGCTCTCTTACATACAGGAAGTATGTTAGGTACTTTACACCAAGCTTATTCCGTATATTGCAAACGGTATATTGTAGACGGTACCACTTCTACGCGTGGCAAAAATGATCTTGGATGCTGGTCAGCTTCCGTATTCTCGAGGTAAGAGCCTATTGTTTGAACTCTGCAGATTCCAGTTTTCGCGATTCTTGGCGTGACGGCGGGTGCGCAGCTGACCCTGCTGCCCTATGCCTATCTGGCGGATCCGCTTCCGGTGTACCATCAGTCGCAGGACACGCGTGCCGGGATACATGCGTACAGCTACGCCGGCGGCCCGTCTGCCAAAGAGGAAGTCCGGGATCTCGACGGGGTCACGCGCGGCTCCTATAGCTACGTAGACGCTCACGGTATCCTGCAATCCGTCTTCTACGTCGCGGATGAGGGCGGCTTCCGCGTCGCGGCGACAAATCTTCCTACCGACGATAATCTACAGCTCGAGACCAGCAAGGTCCTGTTAGCCAGGTACGCCCACCCGCAGGAACTCGTGAAGGCCGCCACCGAGGAGGAGAAGGGACATTTAGTGAGCCGCAGGAAGCGTAGTCTCGAAGCATCGACCGATCAAGATCATCAGACAGAAAATCCGAGTTCTCAGGGAGATCAGGCCGATCGGGATTCAACGGCGATCGCCTCGCCGAAGAGTTCCCACGAGCTTCCAGCGCCGGAGGAAAAATCCGACAAAGGTCGGACCAATCGCGACGCCGCGGGGCCCGTATACGGCCCCGTATACGGCCTGCTAGACTCGGCTCTGATCCCGAGATTGACTGGAGCGGCGACTTCTCATCAGAGCCGCGTCGATGTTCACAATAACATTCGTTTGAAGGCCGTTCAATCTATCAAGACGATCGGAGTCCTGTCGGAACCTGCCGAGACGGTGATCCTTCCCAGTCAGGTACCTTTGGCGACCTCTCATCAGAGTCGCGTCCAGGTACATAACAATCTTCGCGTCGAGGTGCCGGAAAAACTCGTCAATGTAGAAACGATCGAGGTTCAGCCGCAGATAGCGGAGGCGGCCGCCGTCAAGTTGGAGCCGCTTTCGTTCGTTTCTGATTTTTCCGATTACAATGAAAATCGGATTCAGCTTCACAGAAATCTCGGATTGGAAGGCTCAAATCGCAAGGATGCCGTGAAGATGGACGCGGCACAGCTGGCCATCGTCGAGACGCCAATCGCCGCTGTTCCGGTCGCCAAGGAACCGGTTCCTGTCGTCGTCAATGAAGCAGTTCCGGTGATCGCCAAGCAGGCACTTCCGGTTCTCACCAAGGAACCGGTTCCTGTCGTCGTCAATGAAGCAGTTCCGGTGATCGCCAAGCAGGCACTTCCGGTTCTCGCCAAGGAACCGGTTCCTGTCGTCGTCAATGAAGCAGTTCCAGTGATCGCCAAGCAGACACTTCCGGTCCTCGCCAAGGAATCAGTTCCTGTTGTTGTCAATGAAGCAGTTTCGGTCGTCGCCAAGCAAACACTTCCGGTCTTCGTCAAAGAAGCGATTCCAGTCGTCGTGAAGGAGACACTTCCAGTTGTCACTGCCATCTCCAACCAGAATAGGATTCAGATTCATCGCAATACCAAACTCGAAGCTGTACCGATCACGAGCGAACCGACCTTGTACTGGGCAACTTCCTATGCTCGACCGATCAGTACTTGGCCGATTTTAACACCCATTGCTCAATCCTCTCAATATCGCCATTAGATACACTCGAACGAGAAAATTGAATTCTCAAAATAAGAATTCGACCGTTTCGTTCGTTGATGTCGCGAGAATTTTCTTTGCGCGTTTATATTTATTTTTATTGGTAACTTTTAATAAATTTTTCGTAACATGATCGATATCTTGATTGATATCCTGTAATAATACCATTTTTTATTATAGTTTGACTCTTTACGAAATAAATTTCAAAATTTCTAAACATTTTATAGATATTTCATAGAATATTTCTTTAAATGAATCTGTATTTTTATTTTTTTTAAGTAAAAGTGGTTGTTAAAAGTAATATTGAAATCTCAAAATTAATCGTAACAAAAATCTAGACTTTAAAGAGTCAAAAGAAAACGCGCGGATATAAGTCATTTGCATCGTGCTTAAATAATTAGAATAAAATATTATATCTTCAGCGAGAGTTTCATGAATGACTGATTAATGACAAGCTCGTTCATGATAGCTCGCTCTTTGGACATCATTATTATTCGTTCCCGTCTTGCATTCATTTATCATGTAACAAGCATCTTACAACCTGTTAAATTATTGTACGATTATACGATCTTCGTCCGATTCATTAAAAACACATCGTCAATCTTTTGTGTATAAATTATTACCTTTCTCTTGTATAAATTGTCATCTTCCTCCATACATAGACATTTGTAGCTTTCCATTAACGCTTTTCAAAAACTCAGATAATTCTCATTTGACGACTTTTGATAACTCAGTTGAATGCACTTCCTTTTCATTCTGACGAGTGAGTTTTTATCTACAATCTGCATAAACTCGAGACTGTGTACTTTACTGAGAATTGTTAACTTACATTAAAAGTGAAGTTTATAAATCTGTGTTGTTATGAGATAACATTATTTTTACTAAACTAAGCAAGTAGTGACGTCATTATCTGAGTATAAAATACTTACATAACTTTTGATTCATTATCAGTATCATTTGTGGGAAAATAAAAAATTATTATTGTAATATTGAGCTTAATCGAATCTTTATCGTTCGGATACGCTGCATAATGCTCAATGTCGATCCGGATGAGAATTTAAATTGATATGTTCAACTGTTCTGCGAGAACAATGAGTGGATCTCCGACTTTGAAGAATAATCGGCGCATTTATTCAAATCACACCTTTAATTAACCACACCGAGTCCGATTCGTTTCCTTTGAACGCGGAATTTATATCAATCCCTAATCCTGGGATCAGGGTGGGTATTCTTTTACGATCGACTGCGTCGGACAATTTGTCGTCGCCGCTTTACGCCCGATATGAACATCGCGACCTTGACATCGGATTCTTACCGTCGCGAATATATTACGGCGTTAAAACTTTCATGCATGGATATCGCGTGTCTGTTGAGTAACGATGAGATTAACGGAGGAATATACGCGAGCGAATCCAGCATGTGTCCCGTGCACTTATCCGCGTTCTTATGATGGAAATTTTTCTAAGTCGCGTATTCGCATGCCGGAGAGAGGCATCTGACAGGATTATTTTCTGCAGGTGGTACTGAGTGCTTCGGGTACGTTGGGTCGAGTTTTACGAGCGAGATGTAAGAACAAGGAGAACGTTTTATAGAGATGTAAATATCGATTCATTCCAGATGAGCTTATCCGCTTCTCGGATTTGTAAATCATTGTCGTGAAATAGAAATTCGTATCTGCTTTTGCAAGAATTTATACCGTAATTACTTTATATTCTTTAATTTATTAACATTTTTCATTTATGTATATACATTATGTATAATGTTGTAATTATATCGTTCCAACTCCAATAGTATTATTAAATTATTATTATATTATTATATATAATTATTACAGAGGGAATAATTTTCGTAACTATTAAATTATTGTACAATTTCTAAATGATTGTCGTCATTTTTTTATATAATAATATATAATAAATCATGGATATTTGGAAATATATTGTAATTTGCAATGTTGGAGAATAGAAATTATAAAAATTCGTAACTTCGCAGTAAAAAGTTAAAAATTTCTATTATAATCTATTAGACAGAATCGAAAGTCTGAAAATAATTCTTTTTGATTTCCTGAACTGACTTACTGAAATAAATTCCTGTTCCATCCTATTTCTGTTCTAAAGATATTCCTGGGAGTCCCGAAAGATTTTACTTTTATGTCATCAATTGTGATTGTGAGCACTTTATCAGATTTAAAAGGTAATCTTTTTCTAGTCTATATATGAATTCGCAATATAAAATCGAAATAACTTTCAGATAGTATTCTGGACAAGAAGTAAAAAAGTATACTTTTATAGGATTATATTTTGACTACTAGAAAAGATTTTTTTTTTAGTTTATTTCGAACAGATTACATCACTTAAAAAGATGTGAATACTCTTTGTAAATTCAAATGAACTAAATGTAGGGGTGGACATAACGCCATCCCTAAAATCCCAAGCTTTTACCTTCAAAGGAAGGTGGAGGCACTCAGGATGTCGTAAATGTATATACATGACTGTTTGCAAAACGACGACCGGATTAGGCCAACGAGCAGATAAACAAGTGTTTATGGGCGAGAGGGCCGAGCAAGAGGAGGCGAGCGGCGATTCGAGATCAGAATTTGATTGGGGAAACACATCCGCCAGCGAAATCTGGGATAATTTTGCGCTCGTAAATATCGTTACGAATCTCACACGAACCCGTTTTCTCGACTCACGCGGGTTATTTTCGCGAGCGTTGCATACGCACGCACGTGCGTACTTATGTACGTACATGCGTGCGTGCGTGGGCGCGCATAACGGATGATTCGTGAGAAGGCCGTTGAAACGTTCCGTAGATTATTCCGGATCGAACGCATTACGGGCGCGTAGTAAGTACCTAGTAATATTCCTTTATTGTCGAACCTCGGTGCCGCCCTTCGTATTAGCTTTAATAAAACGCCGTATAAATTCTCGAAGTTTTTTTTTTTTTTTCCCCCGCGCGCGGATTTAGCCCGTGAGTATTTGTAACACGGGAGTGTGGTAAATGCGAAATAATAATGGTCGCCATAAATCACACGCGGTTCCAATATTTCTATCGGGGCCAGAGAGCTACGTAGGAGATAAATGTAGCGCAGGTACACGATGCAGAAATGGAATTGCCATAAACCCGCGGGTACTTTGTCCCTCAGGATATTATATTGTCCCGTCCTGGGAGGAAACGAACCGATATCTGGATCAGAGTTTCAGAGAGGAGCAGCTCCGGAGTATTATCTCGCAGAAACACACCGTGAAACATGCACGTATTAGATTAAAGAAATATAGTCAGTACTCACATAGGGAGATCACATATCAGGCTATTACGGACAGAGGGATGTAAGCGAGCAGGATTCAGTTTTCTCGTCGAAAATCCGACTTTCCGAAATGATCCGTTCTAATCTATTTCCGTTCTCCGCCTCGAAATTCGAGTCGCGTATTCATTAAACTGACGGCGGGGGAACGCGATATTGGAGATCCATCTCCCGGGAAAATCGGCTTTCGTTCATCCGAAGTCCACCGCGACGGCGGAGGTCGAGGTAGAACTTAACGGGCGAACGGACGAAGGTGGGAAGGCACGACGATTCACACTCGCGATAATAGAAACGTCCAAGTACGTAGCGCACGTAGGTATTCGCGCCGATAAAAGCCGCGCATACGTTACCTCGCGCCCGCGCGCGGATGGCCCGCGACCGATAAAGCGTCTCGGATAATGATTTCCGAGGCATTCGGCCGCGTGTGTATAATATACAGGCCATGTATCTAGATTGTTCGTGTCACGCGAGATGTTTATGTCCGAGATTGCGTTTCCGCGTGCGTTCACCCAAAATGGAATCCTCGTGTAAACTTGCATCACCCCCGAAGTGACTGGACGCGAACAAGCCGAGGAACTCCGATCAATGAATGGACTCTGTCACAAACTTGTTCCTGAGAGAAAACGTGGTATAATGTATAGAATGGTTTTGCTGAAGTATCTAAAAATTTAGCTATATAGATAGAATCTGAAAATAACTTTGTGGAACTTTCAAAATAATTGTGTAAGACGTTCAAACTGATTACTAAAACGTCAAAACTTTTTACATCATTACTTGTCATGCTTGAATTTATTATATATATATATATATATAATTATTTTGATGATCCAAAAAATTATTTTTTCATCTTATCTATCTACATTTTTGGATATTTCAGCAAGATCGATTGTTTTCATGTTTAATATGCCGATATTAGTAATTAAATAAATTAAAACAAGAATGTTTTATTGATGTATACTTTTGTGGATATTCTTATGTCTCCTTTTTTTGTTTCTATTGGTCTTTCACTGTTGATTTTTGTATTTATCGAATTTTTCTATTTTCTATTTTTATGTTTTATTATTTATCTATTTAAACATTGTGCTAATTCTGATCTGATTTTATTGGCCGAAGAAGACTCTGTGAGTCGAAACCCAATTAAATATTAATATTGATTATAATTTGAAATAAATGTTCTAATTATTTTTCATTTATACCGTTTTGATTGTTATTCCCTTTTATCATTGTGCTTTTTAAAAGAAGAAAGCTTTTAATTGAAAGAATATAAATGTGTCGTTTATAGTTATATAAATTAACATATTATTATAATTAATAATAAAATTTCCACCACGAAATTTTATTATGTAAAATTGAGAAGAAATGTCTTACAATTAAATAAGAATCGAATTCTAATGGGCTGCTAATTGTTCGATTGTATCATATTAAAAAGAAATTTTAAAGTAAGATGAATGAAGTCAAAAGATAATTAGAAAGAGACTCACACATTTATAATGTGAAAGTTTTTTATATTATAAGATGCTATTAATATAATTAATATAATTTATTAAAGTTGACTTTCTCTCTCTCTCTCTCTCGAGTTGTTTGGTGAATCGGCGTGCTATCCATATTTGCGTTTTTTATTCGCATGAAGTATAGTCGGAACATCTCGATAATGGGACGAAAAGAAGAAACGTTTCTGCTCACGCCGCAATTTCTGTGAGTCAAGCCTACGATGCTGGTGATATGAGAAAATTAATCTTACGTGCGCCTTCCACAGCAATCTCACGTCACGATCTATGTGTGATCCACTTTTGCTTATCTACAGTACGAAAATTTCACGAATCTCGTCGGTTATCTGTTCTGGACAGTAATTATACTTTAAGTCATGAGTACCGTGATGATCGTTAATGTTTTACGTTGATTCTGCGGAGAATGATTGCTTCGCGTGATAATGAAATTTTATTATTTCTCATAATAAGAGTAGATGAGTAGACTCCATTACAAGCACTCCAAATATATTTAATATTAATATCAGAATAGCAGTAATGTTAAAAGAAAGGAGCTTTTAATCGAAAAAAAAGTATATGTAATAAATATTTATATTATTCATATTAATATAGAATCTTGCCATAAGTATAATATAAAGTACTCTCAATTTATTGGAAAAGCATTTCTTGGAAAAAGCGTTAAATACCAAAAGCGTTAAATATATAATAAAAACCAAAAGAGGTCTAAAATTTTCTTGGAAAGGCAGTAATAAAAATCAAAGGAAGACTAATAAAATATTGATATAAATTGTTGTAAGAATAAATATCGTTTTTCAATAAAACTGTTTTGTAATTCTTACTACACATAATGATTTTCCTTTACTACGTACGATTATTCGTGTCTCAGGTTAATTTTCGTTACTTTAATAAATATACAAAAAATTATTAAATTATTTTTACATGTACTTTAACATCTTTAGAAAGTATAAGGTTGTGTATTTAAAATAATTGTATATAAACGTTATAACTAATTACTTAATGCGCCTAGTTTTTCGAAGAAAAGAAACATGCAGGACACGAATAATCTAATCGTACTAAAGGTTAATTGTTTTTTCGATAAATACAGAATGTTTACACCAATTTGTGAGGGTTCTTTATATCTATGGCCAAGCTGTATTATTAAAGTTAATTAACGTAAAATTAAGAAGAAATATCTTAAACCAAGTACTTACTCCGGGATTTTATGTATCTTACATTTGTGCTTCTGTACGCTTAAGGATCGCTTCTCCTCAATGACAAATAATAGCGACAAATATCTAACGCTAACGGTAACTACTTGCAATGCCGACTAAGGGGCTCCGAGCGAGATATCAGGGATAATTTCACGCACTACGAATATTAAAGTATCGATCGATCTTAATTGATCGCGCTCGCGGCCAGCACGCGCAACCTTGCAATGCTTATCAATACGTGCGCGCGTAAGGTCTCCTCTCGTGGGAGGCGAGCCGATAAAAGCGGCCCGGAGTAGCCGGAGTGACCGGGCAATCAGCAAATGGAATCGTTAGTTAGTCCCCGTAATCTTCGATCGGACGTTAGTTCCTTCTTGTAGTACACGCTCGTGCACCAACGTGGTCCAACGATCGTGATTCACGCTCGCGTTCGAGAGCCACGCTAGGATCCGTGCACCCCGTGTTTATCGCCGTGTATAGCGCGCCGGCTAATTAGCATATTATTTATTGCCCTTTTATAATTGCCTACACGAATTTCCACGTAAAAATCGCACGTGCCAATCGGCGATTTACGTCGAAAGCCTAATTTGATTTCGCTTTTCGCCCTAAGGTTCCAATAAACATCAATTAAAAGTAATATAACATCAATGTTATATAATTTTACATTCTCAACAATATAACTGATGTTAAAAGCGAAATCAAGTTATATAATAGAAGTTCGTGTTACTTGAGATTCTCATACGAAAAGAATGATTTTGCTGAAAGCTTTTAAAAATTTAGTTAGATACAAATCTTGAAAATATTTTTATTGAATCATTAGAATAATTATGTAGAATACTCAAGCTGGTTACTAGAATGTTAAAATTTTTTGTAGTATTATCATCATACTTAAGCGTCGTAGATAATTGTTATTTTAGTTTCCCAGCAAAATTATTTTCAGATCTGTATCTAGTAAATTTTCAAATATCTCAGCAAGACTGTTTTTCTTTGTACAAAAATTTTTGCATTAAAAACGAGATAAATACACATATTTAGGCATTGAAGAGAAAGTTAAAAAAAAAATATTAATAAATGTAAAAAATGCAAACAACGCAAACAAATCTATTGATGTTACTCTTATTTTCAGGCTCATTTTTCATTTCTAGTTAACTCGTGATTAAGCTTAACTTGGTGTTTCATCCAATGGGCTTCATTCATGACATTATCATGAATGAAGCTTATTGGATAAATATCAGGTTAAGCCTAACCATACGTTAAATTCAAATAATGAAAAATCGGGCCTTAGTTGTTTAGTTGTTTTTTTTTATTGTGTATGATGTCTCATTTCGCGCTCGTGTTCGCGCAATGATAAAGATATGTTAACATATTCATCGGAAATCATAAGCATACGTGCGTACGTATTTCATCTTACTGTTAGAATAATTTATAAGCACGTCATCCGTACTCAGCACTGAACAGAATTATTCAGTTCTGGAAGTCGGGTACTTTTACGGAGTGATGCGCACGAATGCACACAGAGATATCGCGATTCGAGCAAGTTATTCAAACTGCAGGTTGATCTTTAAGAAAGATTTTACAGGGATGTGCTCGTAAATCAGGTCGTTCTTGGTAGCGTGAGACAACTTGACGCGAAGAGGCGACAGAGGGATGTGGTGAAACCTATTTGTATTCGATGTCGCCACCGCGACGTGCATCTCGTTCGGATCAAAACTGACATTGTTTTCTTGCCATGTCGACATGGTGCAGTGGTGCATAAACGGTTCACTTAAAAAATATCTGAGTTCATTTATGTAATCTTATAGAATTGATGAATTAATAAAAAATGATAGCACGAAAATGTATAACAGTTTTACACCAAAAAGTTACGAAATTCAATAAAATTCTTTATATCCAAATATACTGTAATTATGCTACAAAAAAAGAATATAATAAATGTTATATTGACATGTATCTGGAAGCAGAAGAAACTTGATGCAAAATGTCTGCATTGATGAATACTTCTCAGCAAACATCAATTAATTTAACTGTTTATTATAATTTCCCATTCAACAGTATAACTGCGTGTAACATTTAACAGTATAATGCGTAATATAACATATGTAACAGTTATATTATTGAATAAAAAGTTATACGTAACAGTTATATTATTGAATAAAAAGTTATGACTATAACAGTATATGTTATTGTTAGTTGCTAAGCTTTTTTTATTTATATTTATATTTTTTATTTTAAAATAAACTTTTTTTCTTGATTTTTGTCTTGTTTATTTTTTGGATAAGTTACTTAATTTATTTTATTTATTATATTTATATATTATGTTTGTTATATTTTATATTATGTTTGTTAATATTTTCTTTAATTACTAATTAAATATTGCTATATTATAATTCTATATATACATCTCTCTCTCTCTCTCTCTCTCTCTTATATGTATATTTATAACATATTAAAGTGTATAATCATCCTTGTATATTTTCAATATTAAGGTACGTAATTTCATATATAAATTATAGAGATGACGTGCCATATTATTATGACTGTTTTATTATTATTTCAATTAAATTAAAGTTTTAACCTGCAAGCAATAATATTGCTGGTGCAATTCATCTCGATGCAATCTATCTACAATACTTTTGCTTTCGTATATAATATTTTATATTTATTCGTATCTTCAATAAAATTACTATCATTATTGTAAAAAAATTTAATTAAAAAAAATCTCTATTAAGTACCACTGTATGACAAAGAACGGTTAACAATTCTGTAGATATGCAAGAAAAAATTTATTCTATCATAAAAGGCGAAATCGAATATTCTGTATCCCGCAAATGTGGAATAATATTACACTCGGAAGATATACGGTCGTATCGTATCAGCTGTGGCGTGTTGTATCAAAATCATGTGACAAAAAAGATGAGCTGCGGAGGAGATATCAGATTCTCCTTATACCAATTTTCAGTGAGACAAAAAAATGATTTTCTCAATGTTTAAAAAGTGTACTTGCAGCATCCTGAAAAGCAAAGCATAACTCAGCGAGAAGTGTAATTCACATAGTAAATAATGAGCAAAACGTGACTGTTGTATACATAACATTTGTCGGATATTGTATTTATTGTATTTAACAGTAGTTGGACATTTTGTGTACACAATGCTGTGTACTTAAAGCTCATCCGTTATAGATAGAATTAATGCTTTGATATCAACCGTCTTTAAGTAGGATTACCACTTTTAAATCACTCGTAAAAAACATAGCATCATTACTTTGAAATCAATGATAAAGTATTAAAATATTACATGAGAAAATGTACATGCATGATAGAAAGCTAATAAAATAATAAAAAATTTTTTGTATATTTTTAGAGAATAATTTATTTAAGGATATATTACATTTTACAACAAAATAAAAACATGAAAAAATTTCAAATTTTTCTATATTTTATTTGAAAATAACAAAAAATTTGACAGCAATTAAAATCTAAATAAAAAATTATTTCAATAAAAAGTAAACATAAAATAATTAAAATTAAATGAGAAAATTTTTATGAAATTGTGTTGTTAAGTATAAATATTGACTTTATTGAACTGTTTTATATGTACTCTGCAAAAATTTTAAATTAAAATCTCACTTCTAAAGATTGGAAATTGAGCCACTCTTTTTCAAGATTAATTCATTTTTCATTTTTTAAAATGAAAATCCATTCCAAAGAAAAATTTAAAGGGTATATAATATTCATTTTTATACGAAAAGTACAGGGTGCGTCACCAAAATCCGGAAAAATTTGAATTTAAATTTTCCGCTATATTATGCCTCCGCCAGAGATTATTGTTGACGTCCGAGAAAGCCTGATGTTTCTAGTAAACAGTCATATTCTCAAAATGGAGATCGTAATGTTAAAATCAAGTGCAAAGTATAATCGAAGAGCCGCCTTCATTGAAGGCCTTCGCGCTGGGCGCTCAGCAACGGAAATAATTCTTTGGATATCCGAGATCAACCGTTTATGACATTGTGGCAAAATATATGACTTTAGAACACTTCAAGGTTCCAGTATGCCAGAGAGGAAGAGTTACTCGAAAGAACGCACCGCGAGGACCCCCGTAGTCGTTGTTGAAAGGGCTCAAGCGCTGATTTCGGATGACCTAGGGCAACCGTTGCGCGTTCTGATGGATGTAGTGTCGTGGATGGAAACTATGGCGTCCGGAAGGCCATATGTTTTTCAGTAGGACGGTGCATCGGCTCATACGAGTCATTTGATTCAAAATTGGCTCTTAGACAACGTCGATATGTTTTGGTTCAAGGAATTTTGGCCTCCCAACAACCCAGATTTAAATCCCTTGGATTACGTATGGAGCGTAGTTGAAAGGGTCACATACAAGTCTCGGCATCCCAATATGACGTTAAGGATTGCTATTGAGGCAGCATTCGTCGGCATGGACAGCGCTACATTACAGCGTGCGTGCAGATCGAAAATAGAGGCTGTCATTCAAGCTAATAGGGGATGTATCGAATAATTGTGCTCTACAGGGATGCCCCAAGTGCCATGTAAAAGGGTTTTTTGTAATATTTAATTTTTCATTAAAAACATTTTGTTTAAAGAAATTATTCGATTTTGGTGACGCACCCTGTATATATTTCCAAGTCCACTTTTGCTATATCTAAATTCTAATATATTCTTAAAAGCAGTGTTTCTAATTTTGAACGTGTCTTTACATACGTCTCTTTATGAAATGAGCAATTACGCTAATATATTTGATAAAATACATTGCATTATAATACTTAACGCAAAGTTGCAGCGGCTTTATTCCATAGGTAAGATGCCCACCAACATAGTTGCTCGTGAAGCATCCCAGGGACGTCCTTAGGATGTAATCGTCCTCCGGACATCTTTAGAATATCCCTTAGGAGAACTATGTTGTGTGAGTCACCTTGCAACTCCATTTCCGTCGCTTTACGAGTATGTATGGTTTGTATCGGTCAATTGTTGTGCCTTATTACATCACAAGGCATTATTTGTGATTAAGATGATTAGTTTTTACGAGATCACAATGCATTTTCCGAGTTACAGATTTTTCTTTAGGATGCTATCTCGTTTGTCGCGCCGATTCATCCAACAGATCGCATCGGCAGTCGTCGTTGCAAATGTTCTAATACCGCGTCTTTTGCAACGACAGGCTGAAAAAATGTCTACGGAGATGCGTTGTAATCAACATTCTTCGATGTTATTCCGGAAGGAGAGTTTTACGAGCGGAATACGAGCTGTTGTAATAAAGACATCGTGCGCGACCAACTGATCGAGGATTCGCAATATCGAACGTTCGTTCTCCTCGAAGCAGGAATAAGCTTGTGATAATTAGACTGCGAGAATTCCAGCTGTGATTAACGTCGCGCGGATTAGTTGCCTCGTACATATATTGAAATCCTCTCTGACGGTGGGAAACTTACGCCGGCAGCGAAAACGTTTCCAGCTCTGAACTGGACAGTAATACGGGGAGGTAAATTCCGGAACCGTGAGAGCAGATCGCAATGCTCACGTCTTCAAATAACTCGAACGGAAGCTATCTCAGAAGCTATAGAAAGAAAAAATGAAAAATTTATATGTATATGTGTTGATTATATAATAACGTAATATATAATTATATACAATAAATTATAATTAATTTTACTTTAAGGATTTTGTGAATATTATCTTTTTTAAATGTATTTTTTGTAAAATCTTAAAAAAGGAAAAATTATTAAAAATCTGAAAATGCGAAGGAATTTGGAAAATATATTTAATTAAAAGAAACCTACGATTAATAAGTATTACTAATGACGCATATGTATACTAACAACATTTTATCAATATTGTTTACAATTATTTATGAGAAACTTCTGCTAGAAAATTTGAAACTTTACATTGTCTCTAACTTATTTCCGCACAAAAAATGCAACCCCTTTAGATCCTGTGTACATTTCGCAATATACATCAATTCTTCAAATTAACTTCGCATTTTTAGATTTTTAATAATTTTTCCTTTTTAAGATTTTACAAAAAATACATTTAAAAAAGATAATATTTATAAAATCCTTAAAGTAAAATTAATTATAATTTATATAATTATATTTATTATATATAATTATAAGTTATTCATAAGTATATATTATTCATTGAAATTGTTTAGTTTTATCGACATTATCTTAAACAAGATATATTATCATATACACGATAATATATATGTTGGAAAAATAATCAAATTTTTGAAAAAGTTAATTTTTTAGTATAAATTATTTATTAAAGCGTCCTTAAAATGAATTAAAAAAATTTTAACATAGTTCCATTAAAATCAGGTTGAAGGGATTAATATTTGATATTTCAGACTGCTTTAGTATTGCATCCCTCTCATTTCTTCCCGTTGCATACCAAGGGAATTGATAGTTGCCATTGTTTTTGCTCCACGGGGGGAGGTTGATTTAGGATCACCGCCGTACGCGGTACCTTCTCGATGCATTTCTCAGCGGCATCGCATTGCATCGCATTGGTGCCGCGTGGTTAGATAGTCGGCTCTATGAGAGTCATTTAATGCGGGACGAAAGAGAAAGAAAGAAAGAGAGAGAGAGAGAGAGAGAGAGAGAGAGCCCGTTTAGTGCCAATGTCAAAACCAACGCAGCATCGCCCACGTGTCCGAGTGTCGCCGGCGAGAGAGCTCTCTCCTGTCGGCGGCGACTTGTTGCACGGGCACGTGAGTAATTCCATCGAAATTGATGAACTCATTACGGTCGTATCGTTCTCTTACATCGTCGGATTAAGCGAGCCGGTCGTAAATCCGCGGCAGGCATTATTTATGCGATCGGCGGCGCGGAGAGACGCTGGAGGCCCTGCGGCCGTCCCGGACCTTCCCTAAAAGGGAATACGAACCTTTCGCCGCGCCGGTATCGTTTCATTTTCACCGCTCGCTAATTGCATTTCGCGTTCGTTTCTATTTTTTTTTTTTAATTTTATTTTCGTTTCTGTTACCGAGGCTCGTGCCGCTGACGATTTTTGTCGAGGATCAAGCGAACGTTGCTTCGATCCCTTGACGCGCGTAATCTTGCTTCGCGTTGCCGAAGGCATGTTTCACTTTATGCACGACGCGAAAATTGCATTAGATGCTGTTGAATTTATAAAATTCCGATAGGGCTTACTACCCCTATATTTTCCAAAGCTTTTCATCTATTTCAATATAATTGAGATACGTGAGAAATTATCGGATTATTTGTCGGTTTTTTTTGCAAATAAAAATAATTTTTTAAGGAATACGGTTTATTAATAATTTTGACTAATAGTTGTCAATTAATTATTATCAATTTCAAGCAAATCAGTTATATTTGAATGTAAGAAAATTTGAAATTTGCATATACTTGATTTGAAGAGAAAATGACTTGCTTGTCTCGGGAAATGTATCTTGACTCTGGTTAAGTCTTGTGTGACATTGTTCAAGGGCTGTATTTGCATTGGCATGTGCGAAATCTTTTTTTTCGTTCGTCATTTACTCTCCAATATCATTATGCAGCTCATAATAACGCACGCTGGTTGTTCCGGCATTTATGATGCAGCTTCGATCGTTGATGAATGCGTCGTAACTAGTAATAATGCAATTTAAGGATAATGAAAATTATGTGTGAGAGACCGCATTAATTACGCGCCTTTGATTACAAGTAACGAGGTATTATTAACAATGATAATAAACTATTAAACGGATTTAATACATTATCAGTAGCAATCAAGCAGCAATTTATGAGTAAGTGACTAACATAAAATAATGTTTTTTAAAATAAAAATTCTAAGAGAATAATTCTAAGTGAATAAAATAGTGTTAATCTAATACATTGTAAATGTTAATTTTAATGAAGAAATTGTGTTACGTTTTTTTTGTCTTAATTATTTTTTAAATATTGCAATATTTGTATTATTTTCTAATATATTTATTCTTGAATATCAATTTAACACAAAACTTTGAGTAGATCGTTCGAGACATGTAAAATATATTAAAAATATATTAAATTTAAAATACACAAGAATAAAAAATATTAAATTTAACACAAATTTTTCAATTGTGTATAACAATAATATAATAAAGTTTTTTAGAAAATATTTAAATATTTAAATTAATTTAAATATTTTGAATAATTAATATTTTGTCATTAATTTTGAAATATAATATAATTTCGATGGCAATAATCGATTACAGAGAAATAAAAATATGATTTTTAAAGTTAATTTTTATGTTCCTTTTTTACATTTCTTTACCTTCGAACAACTTAAATGACAATTTTTGAATTATATCGTTGTATAGTAAATGTGAGTGATATCAAGACGACAAATAAAGTCTATTTGATACCCGCTGCGAGGACATTTAAAATTCAGTCTACATAAATAACTTTTCGTTGCGCGACGTCGTCATTATTACGTTCGCGCCTTTTGCGTACACACATCCTTATTACTTGGAGCGCGTCGGAGAGTGCGCATCCTCGGTCTGGAGTGTCTGGACATGATCAGAACCCGGAATGCGCGCAAGATCGACGGCTCGTACTCGAGACCAATAAACGTTGATTTATCGGCGTGGAAATCGAGCGCCGGGTGATTTGCGACCGTGGGCAACAAACAGGCACTTGGGACTCCATGAGTACGATCCTGTGCCCCGTAGGGCCTCGCTAGGGCCTCGTCGCGCGCGATACTTGGTGGGGAACCACCGTAAGCGCGCGGCGGCAGGTCTACGTGATCCTATATAAGAGGATGCGACTGAGAGCTTACATTCTCACACCCGTTAGCTGACTCTTACCGGGATTATCCTAGGCGAGCGAAAAAGAAAAACCGTGATCGAGGGGCCCCGATCCGCTAGCCACGATCGAGCGACGGTTCACCGGCGGCCTCATCCAATCGAGGACGATCATGATATTCGTGAGTGAACCTTTCTTAAATTTTGAGTAGTTTAACTCTTCTATCAATATATGATTTTTTAACTCTTTTCATCACACACTGGGCATTGAAAAAAAATCTGGTAATAGCTATCAAATGTTGAGTAAAATAATTTCAATCAAATGTTTGGTTAGTATAATAAAAAACAATTTTATTTTTTTAAATATTTAATAGATATTATCAAACATAATAATGTAATCAATTAACGTTTGGTAATAATTATTAAATGTTTAGAAAAGTAAAATTATTTTTTGTTATATTAACTGAATATTTAATTGAAACTATTTTACTCAATATTAATAACCAGATTCTTTTTTCAATGTTTTATAAGATTCTCTAAAAATATAAAAGTGAAATTTGTGCAAAACTATTCTTTAAAGGTAGAATTTTTGAGGCTTCACAAAATTCACACAAAAATAAAAAAGTTTTTATTGTTTAAAATTCGATACGTACTTCGATACGTACTACATTAACAAAAAAGTTAAATTGTACGCTGAATTTTTGTACTCCAAATAATTAAACGTGATTAAGTATAATTCATATTTAGCATCCTTGTATCCAGGATAATTTTACTTACGTCTCCTTCGACCAACTTGTAATTAATTCCAAGACAATTTGAAGTATCTTGCTCCCGTGAGCGTCTCTAATTTAATTCTGCTGTCCACTTTCGTGGTAGAAGAATAAACTTTTCTCGTTTTACATCGCGTTTGACAAAGAATTGAGATGAAATGAAAGTTTTATATAATTCAATTTACTGTGTATCCGGCATGAACTGCAAAAATCTTCCAAGGAAAGACGGACGCCTTACATATTTTGCGTATCGATTTTATAATTAACCGAGTATATATTTTGAAGCAAAAATCACATTGTATGACATTGTATCACATTAGTATGACATTGATATGACAATAATTGCTTCCGTGGTATCATTTCAACGCTAGCATTGGCTAACTCGCTATTTTCCGGTAATAACTATTGATTTAACAGAAACCGCAATACACAATTGTGGTTGCTCACTGGCGGTCAAAGTCCTGGATACGTCGCAATTCGAGGAATATGGCTTTGTTTCGCGGAAAAACATCATAACAAATGCAGTTCGATTGTTCGGGGAAGCCGCGTATCGAATTTCCGCGATCGATGAGTTATATGCTAATCGAGAGGAGATGAAGGGGTAGTCTTCTCCCGTAACTGTCACGACTAATGTTATCGCGTGTACTTCCCTATATAATAGCTTGTGTAGAAAATATCTGTCTGTATAACACAATTATATGCTCACGTCTACAGCATAGCTGTTGCAGCTGATGTACTATTTCATTAATTGATTAATAAGCGTAACTGCTCGGTGACGAGACGCATTTCATTTGCGGAATGGAACTCTTAAGATAAATCGCTGTTTAGCATGAACTTCTTAATAAACAGAATTTCTGTTTGGAATATAATAACCATAACAAACTAATGTTACATGTTACAGTCTTAATTCTAGATTTTTTATAATTTCTATCACAATATTATTGTAAGTTAAATTATTCGATACTTTAAATTAATGAAAATTGGTACATTTTTATTTACAATAAATATTGAGATAATCACCAATAGGATTTCATTAATAATCATGTTTCAACAGTGTGTACTTGTCGTTAATCGATATAAACATTTATTAAGTCTTCATCAATGATAATTTTTTACAGGTCTATCATATTTTTGATCGCATGCTTAGCGTTAATACGCCGATAATAATTTAATGATGTTATAGATAATGAAATAATTGTCATATTCTTCTGTAGACAATTTTATGCAGCTTCGTCATCGGACGATCCATCGCTTCGCCGCTCGCCAATGTTTGGCTAAGTCCGATACCAGCCCTTTCGCCGTTAAGGCAGTACCACTTACAAGACGGATCGGGATCTTATCAATATTCCTTCACGGGGCCGCATCATGCCAAAACGGAAACTACCTTAAACGGCGTCACGCAGGGTGGTAAGTTTTTTAAAATTTACAAATTTATACATTTTGGCATTTTTTTAATAAAAGAATTCTTTATCGAGATCAATATCAAATCGGGGATGCTCTACGTTAATGTAAAACAAATGAAAAGAGACTCGAACAAATCAATCAATAAAATATATATGAAACAAGTCAATCAGAGCCAAAACTAACTGTTTAGGTGCATAAATATGTCTTTATTCTCATGTGAATAACAATAGCAAAATCATAAACGTTTCAATCTTTCTTTTTGGATCCTTATCAATATAAAATCTAATTCCAAATTACATAAGTCTATTCAAAAATATAATTAAAGTCGGTTATGATTTTGTTATTGTTATTTACACGAGAATAAAGACATTTATGTGTACTTGAACAGCTGGTTTTGGCTCTGATTGGCTTTTTTTATATATATTTTAAACGTAAAATGAAATTTATTCTCAATGGATGACAAAGCTTGTCACGATTCGTGATCTAATGCGCGTGCGGCAAGTGCATAAATGGAATGCATTCTTTTGCGAAGTGTGTTATAAGAGGTGTATTACCGGCCTACGTTCGCGAGTGTATCTTTCGCTAACGCTCATCAGCATGATGTAAGAAAGACGCCCATACGCCGCATGTCCCTGCAAATTTCTTCGGATGACAATGTGCGGTTGCGAGGATCGCTTCTCTCTCGATTGCAATGTGATGACTCACGATATGTGCACGATGCATAATGTAACGCGCGCGAAATTGTGTGAATATATACGTAATCACTGAAACAAGATTTACATAATTAATGCTATTTTACTAAAGCAACAGCCACAATAATTATAGCTAATAACATATATATAGTGGATCGTAAAAGATTAAATCATAAATAGATTCCTACATGAACAAACGTTCTCCAGATGTAATAGTATCATTTCTATTTGTGTTCAGGATATTCCTATATTGATGCAAATGGAGTTTTGCAAACAGTCTCGTATACGGCGGACGATAAGAATGGATTTAGAGTCAGCGCAAGCAATCTGCCGCAACCACCAAGAGATGAGTTGCAAACTATACAGGACACGCCAGAAGTGGCCGCGGCGAAGAAAAATCATCTTGAAGAATTGCAGAAGTCGCATCAGACCAATTGGCAAGATCAGAATCTTCTGTCGTACAAAATCCTACCGTCGTACTTCAGCTTCGCCCAAATCCAGCCGGACGACAACAGCAAAGCCGAGCTGAATTTGAAAACGCGAGAAATAGAGGTGTGTAAGATGCGCCGACATCTCAATCGAAGTTTGCTCGAATATAAGAGGAACGCGACAGTAAAAAGGAAAAATCTACGTACTTTTATACATACGAATTTATAGCATTGCAATCGCTGTGGATTTTTTTGCTTAGTAAAAGAATTTTGATAAAAATAAAATTTATTATCACAAATAAAATAAATAAAAAAATAATAAAAACATAAAACAATATAATAACAAAATAAAATAAATAATAAAAAATATATACACACAGTTTTTCTCTATATTATTTTATAACAACACAAAAATTCTACTGATCGCTAAAAATGTAAATTGTGATTAATCCTTTAAGGCCCATGCCTAATGCAGCCATGATAGCGCCAAACTAAATACGTGATTCACAGCATAAGTGAAAAAATTACTCGCATTTTTTGCAAAATTGATTGTTTAAACGATAATTGTTTAAACAAATTGTTTAAAAATGCCTATTTTTTTAAAACTGCTATTTTAAAAGTGCTATTTTATTCTACATTTAAAAACAAGAAATTTTTATTCTTGATATTTTTTCGATCTGGTGCTTTGTTTATGCAAAAAATTGTTATAAACGTTACGGTTTGCATGCGCAAAGTCTGCTCCGCTCATGCTCTGGGTATTGCATATTGTTTTTTAATTTTTTGGTTTTGACCATTCGTCTTCCTCTCATTTTGAAGTGGCTTATGTCCATGAGTCCCCTCGCCTCTCACTAAACTCGGGGTGCTTTTTTACACTCGCGATAATAACAATTTGTTGTAACTCACGGTTATAACAATTTTTATAATCATTTTTTGCATAAACAGAGCACCGGATCGAAAAAATACCGAGAATAAAAGTTCCTCGTTTTGAAACGTAGAATCGAATGGTACTTTTAGTTTAAAAAAAATGGGCATTTTTAAACAATTTATTTAAACAATTATCGTTTAAACAATCAATTTTGCAAAACAATAAAACACGGGTAATTTTTTTTCTCTTATGCTATGAATCACGTGGTTAGTTTTCGTATTTATGTAATACCCAGAGCATGGGATTTTGCGCATGCAAACCGTTCAATTTTTTGTATAAACAAAGCACTGGATCGAAAAAATACCAAGAATAAAAGTTTCTTGTTTTCGAGCGTAGAATTGAATGACACTTTTAGTTTTTAAACAATTTGTTTAAACAATTATCGTTTAAACAATCAATTTTGCAAAACGAAAAAATACGGATTTTTTTTTTGCTTATGCTATGAATCACGTATTCAGTTTGACGATATCACGGCTGTATTAGGCATGGACCTTAATGGATTAATAGAATGTAATCAATATATTGTATAAAGTAACTACCATAAACCTAATATCATAAAATGATATTTAGAATAATATTCACGTTCCAAATAAATTCATAACTATTCAATATTAAAATAAAATTTAGTAATTTCTTTTCATATACTATGCCCATATTTCTTTTATTCTTCTTTTTTAGACTACCAACAATCCATTCTTGTTGTCAAGATCGGAGGCAGAGAGAATCAATGTTCCCAAGCCGGATCCGAGTCTCTCGAAGGTATCGCCCACGTCTTCGGGTCCCACCACCACCACCATTGCTTCGTCATTACCTACCACGACGTCATTAAGGGAGAACACGCTTCTCAAGGAGGACGAACGAACATCTAATCAGAACGCCTTGCATCTGGGGAAGCTGCTGCCGCTCTCCAACATCCAGAAACGAGTAGCCTTGCCTGCATCTTATGTACTTCCGGTGCTGCCTTACAGATTCCTTCACAGCTCGCTGCATCACACCCAGGACTCTCTGGGCCAATACGATTACAGTTATACCGGGGACTCGAGCGCCAAAACCGAATCCAGGTCGCTTGACGGTACCACTAGAGGAGCTTATAGTTACATCGATCCCAACGGAATTCTTCAGCAGGTGCATTACATCGCCGATCACAATGGATTCAGAGTCATGGCAACTAATCTACCCGAAGCGAAGTGATAATCATGTCGGCACCGTAGAAAATGTCCCATGAGGCGTAAAAGTTCATCTTCGAAGCGCGATGTCATGTATCAAGTATTAACACCGTGTACAATTTTCTTTCTTGAATTTTCAATTAGTCAGCGGATCTCAATCTCATAGAAGAATAAAGAATAAAATATATTGTTGAATTTTTTAAAGCTTTCTAAAAAGGAACAGCATATATTTTTGTAAATTTAATTATTAAAAAATTCATTTCAATTAAGAGATAAAAGGATGAAGAAAATAAAATAAATTCATGTATACTCGTGTATTTAATAAAAACAATCAAGAGTCATTAAATAATAGCTTTTGATTGCTTTTGTTGATAAATACTCGCGATACAAAAGAACCAAAATAAAGATTTGCGTTCAAATGTATCGTCTCGCATAATAAGTATCGGTGTCGGGAATTTGAGGAAACATTACACGAATGCTTCTCGAGTTTGTTCAATGATTGTTCTCGCGGAAACGCGAAAGAACGGACTTGATTCGTATTCGAGTATCTTCCTAACTTTATTTTTTTTTTGTAATAGTAAGCTTACTTTGCGCAATCTCAATCGCGACTAAGTAAATTATTTTTCGTTTCGTGAATATTCTTCTTTTATTATTTTTAGTACGATCGAAAGGTGTTAATGATGTCATGTTTTCAAGATTGTTAGTAGATTGCACTTATTGATTACATTACGTAAATACAAATGAAAAATGCAGTCTACTGTTATCTTTACATTCTCCTGTCTCTTCTTTATTCTCTCTCTCGATCATTTCTGTATAAAATGAATGAACCAAATAAATAATTGCAATAGATCTACTTATACTTATAACTTAATGTGTGCAAAATTATTAAATATGTATATCTTGGTAATTATTTAGTTTAGCTACCTTACCTCAAAAATCAATAAAATTAGGTTTATTCGACGCGTTTTTGCATGAAACGAAAGAATCTGACAAAAAAAAGTGTCGCTCTGCCTTGTGAGATATTAAGCGTTAAAATTGACGACTATTGAGGATAGGAAATCTGTCACTGTCGCGAAATACTGCGATGCAAAGTCGTTTTTCACTCAATTTTTTTTAGGTGGCTCTCATTTCGCGTGGAAGGTTGTAAATTCATGCCGTTTCGCGTTAAAAAAACCTAACTCTAACTCTAACTCAACTCATTTTTTACTTTCGCGTGGAAAGTTGTACATTCAAGAAGCAAAGTTCTACATAGGTTTACAACCTTCCATGCGAAATGTGGGCCACCTCGCACCAAAAAATGGGTTGAGTTAGGGTTGGGTTTTTTAATGCGGAACGACATGGATTTACAATCTTCCACGCGAAATGAGGGCCACCTCGCACTAAAAAATGGATTAGGGCTAAATTTTTTAAATGCAAAACGACATAGATTTACAACCTTCCACGGCATAATCGCCCCGAACTAATAACCACTATTCTATACACCCCACTACTACGTGACAGATTTTCTAACTTCAACAACTACAATAGAAGTTATGCGTCTTCCTTTGCAGGAAGGTGGCGGAGGGGGGGGGGGGGTAAAAGGAGTGAGAGTCGTTTCGCGTAGAAAGTCGAAACCCATATAGAACAATTATAGATCTTATTTTGTTCTTGTGACAGATTTCCTAATCTCAATAGTTGTCAATTTTAACGCTTAATATCTCAGTTCGCAGGACAGAGCGACGATTTTTCTGCTAGATTCTTTCGTTTCATGCAAAAACATGTCGTTAAGCCTGTCCTAATTTCATTGATTTTTGAGATACGATAGCTAAACTAAA
This sequence comes from Acromyrmex echinatior, assembly GCF_024713525.1. Taxonomy (NCBI): domain Eukaryota; kingdom Metazoa; phylum Arthropoda; class Insecta; order Hymenoptera; family Formicidae; genus Acromyrmex; species Acromyrmex echinatior. The sequence goes on from NC_141852.1 coordinate 21,832,880, forward strand.
TAATTACCTATATCTTTATTAAAAATGTAATTATTTTCTTATAAGAGAATTAAAAAAGAAATTAAATTTTATTTAAAAAGTTAAATTTTTATTATACGCAATTTTCAATAAATTTAATAAATTTTCACTAAATTACGTAGGCATTTTCACGTTTTCTCTTTAACGTCTCGTTGTATCTTCGAAGTTCAAATATCTCTTAATGAATTTTTTGAACATGTAAAAATGACGTTCAAGATATCTTTACATATAATAAGTTAAATTATTGTTATAATAATTATATTATTATTATTATTATTATTATTATTATTATTATTATTAATATTATTATACGATTCAGTTATGATCTGAGATGAATTATCGAAATATCAAGTGTCAGTATTTCTATTCTTGCGAAAGGATTAAATAATATATGAATTTGAGAAACAACACCTCTTACGCATTTAGGTTCAACTGAGCGCGTTATGAAAACGGAAGCGAACGCGTTGAAAAGCGACGTTTTCAAACGTTGTCACCAAAGTAACACAAACGCAGCGTAAATAGCGACAGATGAACTTATTCGCACACAATTATGCTGCTTGAGTGCTGAAAAATTCAAAATATCGAAGCGAAGATATAATACTATAGATAGTAGTATGTAGATTACTTCTGACTTGATATAAGACTCGACTCTGGCCATGACGTAAGCGCTGGGGTTACAACCGAATCGCCGATATCGGTATGGGTGCTGATAAGAAAGTCTCACCGCAGAAGAACGTGAATTAGAATTAGTCGGTTCGCGGTATTCGATGGATGACGTTTTCTTTTTAATGTCGTTGAACCATCGCATTGGCACGCACACGTGCGGAGTATCGATGACGAGCACCGTTTGATTTTGCGCAGTGTTTTAAGTGGCTAAAGTGATCGCTCGATTCTCGTGCACGCACAATGGTTTTAATTGCACAGAGTGACGAGAGATCGTCGTGCGAGCGACCGACTTCGAAATGCGCGCAATATGTGGGCGTGCTTGTGGGTGAGTTTTGTGGATGGGCGTTTTAATCCTCTCGCGAACTCGCATGATATTGAGATGCGACTGCATTTACACATGAATATTTAATGGAAGCGAGATAGTTGAAAAACGGAATCCAGCGTGTGAGAGCTTAGAGGACAGATAGATTTTAATGGTAAATCTGCCTTCATTTATGTAGCCTCTGGGAGCTTTGTAGCGACTTTGGAAAAAAAGCTCAAAGCTATTACACGCGATTGCTGCATTAATTTTCGCGTCTCTTAATTTAATCGAAAGTTTGTCTCTCTAGTTAAAACTCTCTCGATAGACATCTCTTGACTGTAATTTAACTTCGCGTTCTCATCGCTGTGTACCTATGGGATATCTCTGAGCGGAAGATATCAAGAGTAGCGTTAAGAGAAAGAATTCTCAGAACAGAACGTTATCAAAGATAAAATATTTCACGACACAGATCAAATAGAATATTCCTCAAGAGGAATTTTACAAGATGGAATGTGTCTGACATTTACTTTCTGTTACCGCTTAGCGACACTCGCCGCGTTCTCGATTGGCACACATTTGTCATGGACGTCGTCCGCCTTGCCACTTTATAACACGAACGATACGCTGTCTGTCAGCGATCAGGAAGGTTCCTGGATTTCTTCTTTGGTCCCTCTCGGTGCAATTCCAACCGCTATTCCAACGGGAATGTTTGCGGATAGGATTGGTAGGAAGAAGACGATTTGGATGACGACCGTGCCTTTATTTCTTTGTTGGTATATTATCGGATTTGCGCAGAGTAAGATATGGTAAGACATGGTAAGAAGGTTCCCAAATAGAGTAATAAGTCAAAATGACATCATAAAATGAATCATAAATGATTAAAATTTTTAGTAATCATTTTGGATTTATTTTGATGTTACAATAACTTGTGTTCTATTTGGATTCATTGTAGATTACACGGTTTGACTTCAGCATTTCATTCGGTATTTCATTCCCGTAGTAATAATAATAAAATTCTAATCCCATATTTGGAATTATATTTGAATTATACATATTATATTGGAAAAGATTTAAAGAACGCCTCGTGTAAAATATTAACGCGCGTATTTTTTTCGCTGGCATGTAAACAGAAAATATCAAATATTACATCAAAATAAAAAATAATTATATATCCAATTCCTCAACGAATCATTACACAATGATTCAATTACCCTTACAGAAATCTAATATTACTAGCCAAGAGATGTTCTAATTTTTTCATATAATTTAAGGATTTAATCAAATACATGTTGAGAATAAATAGTTAATATGTAGGCACTTTTTGTATTTTTTTTAATTTTTGGACCGTGCAATTTTCTTTAAATAATTTTCTAAAGTAGCTCAAATTCCTATGAGAAGGAGAGTTTTAAGTAATTTAATTGTAAACAAAATATAAGAATTTTGAAGAATTACATAGATATAAAAGAAGAGTTTAAGAACAGTTTAAGAACATTTTGGAATTAAAAAAATTAAATTTCACCATATTACTTTCGTGTAAGAGAATGAAATATTCATGAATTATTCAATTCTCTTTAAATATAACGTTGCCATATTTTTACAATGAAAACATGGTAACGTCTTTTCTATCAAAATTATTAATTTCTAAATTAAATTTAAATAATTATTATAAACGATTTGTCTTCAATATTTTTTACATGAATATTTATTTTTATTATAAAGAAAATTTTTTAATAACAAATTATAATATTACTGCTGAAATTTTAATTATTTATTTTTTAGAAGATAGCAATTGGCATTTTGTATTCTCGCGTTAAAAAATAAGAAAGGTCAGATGACTCCATTTTTTTAAGCTGAAAAATTATTCAATTACTCTCCTTAATACTGATCAACTTAATATTAAAAGACTCATCTTAAATATTAAATATTTATATATTAATTGTTGTTCAATACTTTTAGTACTTCAAATAAGTAATTAATTACTGTCTTTCAGTAATAAATTGGCCGATATTAGATTTCTATAAGAGTGGCAGAGAAATTAAAAGTCTAAATAATTAATAAACGAAATCTTTCGTCGAAGTCTGCCGTCCGTCATGAACGTTTCCATTAATTACACTGACTGCATTCCCAGTCAGCGATAGCGACTTCATCGTACGGTTTCATTGATTTTCTATTTACATTACGTAATCGAATTTTTCCTGGGTCAAAAGGATTTTCCTGGCTCGGTTTGTTGCGGGGGCAGCATGCGGTGCAGCATCTGTCGTTGTTCCCATGTTCGTTTCTGAGATTGCCGAGCAGAGCATTAGAGGCTTCTCTAGCATCATTTTTCAATTGCAGATTACTGCCGGAATTCTCTTCGCATATTCTACTGGTAAGGAAGCACTTTTCTAAATATAACATTGGATAATTTTATGATATGTGCCATGTTTTTGATACTCCACAATCCTTTCCAACAACATTATGTAACACAGTATACAATTCCGTGCTTTTCAACTGACACAAACGTACGTAGCTAAAATGCTGTGTCGTTCTTTTATGTTACTTTACGAATACGAAATTTTTACATTTTATTACCATTTATTTTTCTAGAAATGATACTCTGATAAGAGGTTTTAAGATTACATTCAAATATATTCGGACGTAGGTATACAAAATCTTTGTTTTTATTTCACTCTGGCAATGAAATAAAAAAGCTAAGCAACGTTTCAGTTATAAGTTGACATTATTGCGTTTCGTTGCTGGAAAGCATCTAAAATCTACAATTAAAGTCAGAGGCACATTGATTAAAATGTATATTGTTTTCTCGAATGTATATATTTTATTATATCAATGATATATATTGATTGGCAAAACTGATGTAAAACTATTAACATTAATAATAAAAAAGCTTTATAAAAAATTATTTAGTTGAATATTCGCTTTTTTCAGTTTTAGTTTACTGCAATATGCAAACATAGCTCTTCATTTAAACATGTAATATCAGATAATGACACAGAGTATTAAAGGAAGATGTCATTATAAAAAACTTGACTTTACTGTACATAGTTTGAAGGTATTTGTAATGATAGATGAACTTGAAGTCGCGAGAATTCTAGTTGTTACACACAACTGTATAACTTTCCTGAAATGATAAGCGGTGACGTTTGCAGCTTTTACCGATAGCTTGCATGTCATCGCGATACTTTGTTCCGTGGCGCCCGCTTTGCTTTTGATTTTCTTCCCATTCGTACCGGAATCACCAGCATGGCTGGTTATGCAGGGTCAGAAGAACGAGGCAAATATTGTGCTAAAACACTTGAGGGGAATTCGTTATAGCACTGAAGCGGAATTGACCAGGCTCGAGTTTCAGGCCTCAGAAATGCGAGAAATCAAACCCAATATTTCGGATTTGAAAAATTATCAAAAAGCGACCTACATTATACTCGGTAAAAGATTTAGTTTAATTAGTAATTAGTTGCGAATTAAATCGATTACTGAATGTTTTTATTGCAATAAATAATTATTCTATTAATTTTATATCAACTTTATCTAATTTTGTTTAAGTATATTACAGAAACATATATTATGTTAGCTTTAATTCAATGTTTAATGATTAGGTCTAATGTTTTTCCAACAACTCTCCGGTGTTAATATTCTGATATTCTACGCAAAAAAGATTTTCGACGATGCAGGCTCAATTCTGAACTCATCTACGTCATCAGTAATAATAGGCGTCGTACAAGTGATTGGTACCTATTTTTCAACCGTTTTGATTGAGCGCGTCGGCAGAAAGCTATTATTATTCATCAGTGCGTCAGTGATGGCAGTTTGTATGTTCACAATGTCAGGATATTTTCGTTTCCAGGTAACAAGATATTAATTAATATCAATAAAAATTTTAATTACAAATTTGTAATTCTCTAAATATTTGATTAAAAATATTAATGATCATCAATAGTAATTTTTAATTGTATATCGGTTTGTATTTAATTTCATATTTCTACATTGAAATTTCTTAATTAGATTGATTTGCTCTTCTCTCGGTTGTTTCAGAGCTCTCACGATCTTTCGAGCTTCTCCTGGATCCCTCTGCTCTCGTTCGCAGTATTCATCGTAATTTTCAGTATCGGCTTTGCTCCCGTACCATGGTTGATGGTCGGTGAGTTGTTCACAAACAACGTGAAGAGCGTGGCAAACATTGCCGTGATGTGTAACTGGACGTTGGCCTTTCTCGTGACAAAGTGCTTTCAGGACATGGTGAATCTCATGGGAATCTCCTCGTCATTCGCTGCATTCGGCATGATAAGTTTAATCGGAACCATATTTGTCTCTGTGATGGTGCCAGAAACGAAGGGCAGAAGCTTCGAGGAGATTCAGATCGAGTTGTACGGGACGCAAATTAGGATCCCGACGGAAGACCCAGAGCAGCGAGGGAAACATAACAAAACTTAATAAAATAATCACTGAATCGAAATGCTCAATTGTAGAAGTATGGTTTGTAACTCGTTTGTATATCATGAATATTTTATAAGTCACCTGCAGTAGTGAGTAATTATAATAACTCAATTACTTCCAGACGTAATTTTAAAATCTAGAAAGGAATATTCACGGAGAGAGGGAGGAGGGAGGGGAGGGATAGATTGTGTTCCCGATAATCATACGTAATTACAGAAAATACTCTTAATTGAGGGTAAACTTTAGCGATATATATAAACAATTATTTTTTAGATAATTGGATATATCTAAAAAAATTATACGATGTTATAAAACAGAGAATTCTGGTATTCTTTCTTTTTTTTTAATTTTTAGTAGTATTGATTTAATACATACCGTAAAACGAGTCGTGCTGTGCCGCTTGAATTTCCGAGCGTATGTAATACAAATTGTGGAAGACCACGGATTTGTTTATACTCATATTTATTTCCATCCGTGATACTTTTTTACTTATTTATACGATATCACATAATACATGAATCACGCAATTTTTTTCTTTAAACTGATCGGTCGTCTCGCCGTCTCTGTTGAATTACAGTTGCGCAAAGCTATGACAGCGATCAGAAGGGAGAATAAATCCGGAAGGTTCCGTGAGGACGAGACGTCGAATTTTTCTTAAGACGTGGCGTCGGCCAGCACAATATCGCGACATTGCTCCATTGTACAAAGTAATACATGTGCATTTTGCATGCGCGGCGATGACGACGTGGTGCAAATGTTTGCCGTACAATTGATACACGCGGGATAAAAAGAAACATATAGATCAATGGCAGCAAAGAGTTGCGATCTTATTTCAGATGCATTTCGGAGAATCGCTGGAATGAATAAAAGAAGAAAGATGGAGAGAATGGAGGGGAAGGGGAGAGGGAAGGAGAAACGTCGATTTATGCGAACGTGCACGTGAATATCGGTTCATATAGAAGATATAACGACATACTTAGCGTGTTGTTGCGCACACATAGATATCGATATGTACGCAGAAGGTCTGCGTTATGTTTGTCGTTGTGTCTGTCAGACGCTTGTTCCCGATCGGACGCGTGCCGATTGTCCAACTTCTACTTTCTTTCCCGGCTTGAGAATTATTTCGTGATGATTCTCAATTTCTCAATGTGCAAATCTTCGATAGCGACATAGGATGAATGCGTGGCGCAATCACACATACAAACACACACACACACACAGACATATGGAAAGGACAGTTTTGTTAAAATATATAAAAATTTAGATTTAGATACAATTCTAAAAATAATTTTGTTGACTCATCAAAATAATTATATTATATAAAACGCTCAAACTGGCTAAAATGTTAAATTTTTTGCAGTATTGCTTGAGATTTCTACACAGTAAAAATATCTCGTGTTGGAAACAGTCCAATCAATCACTCCTTGTTAAACTTTTGCGTTGAATTTTTTTTACCATGTTCGAGTATTAATTTAACACAATTATGTTATTTAAATGATTATGTTGTTAAATTATGTTTAAATAGTTTGCGTTAAATTGATATTCAATATTTCTTAGTGTCAAAATATAACACAATTTAGTTTTAAAACATAAATTCTAAGATGAATAAATATGTGTTAGTTTAATATATCACAAATATTAATTTTACTGAAAAAAATATTATATGTTTCTATGATTTATTTACAAACTGTATTATTTTTTTTGTATTTATATTCTTAAATAATATTTATGTTACAATATTTGTGTTACAATATTATTTAAGAATATATTCATCTTGTGTTAAATGAATAGATAAAATTAAGTCGACCGTTTGGAATGTGTGAAATATGTTGACATAAATTTTCCAATGGTATACGTAATTATTTTGATGGTTTAACAAAATTATTTTGATTATCTGTATCTAATTAAACTTTTAAATACTTCATCAAAATGATATATTCTTCTCACGCAAACGTTGCGGACGATCAAGATGAATTATAGGAGTCGATCGGCCGATCCGATCGTCCGCACGAAACCGGGATAGGTTTCGAATTGAGGGACTAGAAGCTACACGACGTATAATTCACTTGCGCGAATAATCGCGCATATATCGAAACAAATAAATAACATTGCAAAACGACTCTGTGCGTCTGGAAGAACAGAGAGCGGATAATTTTCTCTCGTCGCGAAAACGGTAGTGCACTCTACTACGGGGATGACGAAAGAAGGCACACCGATTGCATACATATTATTCGAAATTATTGGAGGTTATCATCTCCAGGTATAGTAAACGACCGATCATCCTCCGGTGATCTGCGCGGGGCACATGTAACGTATATACTAATAGCAAATTCGATCATTTACATTACATTAGATTAATGCACACTAAAAGCTGCTGTACATGATTTTGAACAATTAAATATCCAATAATGATATTACGTTATTTAACAGAATATACACGTATTATCTCATTATCAAAGTTGATTGTATTAAATACCAATGCATTTAGATACTTTATATAAAGCAGCCTTTTTTTAAATGTGCACTAACCAGTGAATGACCGAATTCATCATAATTACGTCGGATAATTTATTGCGTCTACCGGACGCAAGAAGACGGTCGTTTATGAAGGGTAAACCGCATGCGAAGCTTCTCGCGTAGCCCAAAAGTACAAATCGAAGCGTAGATTATCGCGAGGAAGCACGTTCCTACAAGATCCGCGTAGGGAAGTCGATTTTTCCTTTTCTTCTTTTTCTTTCGTTTCTTACAGATGAAGTGCCGCGTTCTAGGTCTATCGTGCTGAAATCCAATTCCGCGTAGACGCGTATCGCAAAGCTCCACCTGGTACTTCGTTTTCGTCGACCTCGCCGCAATTACAGTGCAAAGGCAAATCGCACAGCATCTAGCTTGCTTTCCTTTTTCTTTGTTTTTCCTTTCCCTCCAACGGTAGATGACAAAAAAAAAATAGCGAGGAAAGCGCAATCCTCTGCTTGACTTACCTCTCTGCTGACTTTGTGTAAATTCTTACGAGATCACGCGATTTAGCAAGGGAGCAGATCAAGCAGTAAATTATTTGCTCGCCTCACTCAAGAAACTACCCGAGTATTACAGCCCCGTTGACCTGGCGTAAAGCCGCCATTGTAGCGAGATTATACGTAGACAAGCTAAGCATCGGTTTTTTTTTCTTTTCGACGATGGAGTAACAAGACAAGTTAAGCAAGTGGCATGTTACTCTCCCGTCTACTTGTCGCTTGTTATCTGACTGTTACTCACCTACCGATTTCGTACATTCGCGGTGAGACGGGGATAGAGTCTGGAAGTTTCCAGCTTCACCCGAGTGTTCTAATTTACGAGAACTGCTGACGCAACATTAGTCTGGTAGAATAGAGAAACTGATTTACGTTGGCACACTAAGCGTCAAAGTGGCCGCGACTTCATCGTTACGATAGTAAGAGAGGGCCGCGAGGAAGTGTCGAGCGCGGCTCTCGGAGCACTGCCATCATCAGAATGAGAATATCCTCGCTTTCGAGGATCGGGGATTGAAGGTGACGCGCTGCGTACCAGCTCGGACGTGTCGCTACAATCATCTGGACTCACTCTGCGAATGGCTCGCCTCCAATGACGGATCCGGATCCGAGTCGTCGATGGAGGTCCCGTGCTGAGTCGTGCGAATCGAGTAACTCGGACTTCGTTCGTTCCTACGAGAACACACGCAGAATCGTTCCCGTGAGACATGCCGGTGGTGCGAATATCATTCTGTGGATTTCTTACAAAACAGCAATATCCTCTCTCGAGCTAATTAGAGTTTAAAGTTTAAAAAAATGTATTCAAAGCAGAAAGCATAGTCTTCAACTCGATTTAACCAAAATTAGTTATTTTAGAACCGAGCCACCGAATTTATCGCGCATTATATAATCCAGGGAAAATACTTTCATGAAAATATTTGGTCGCCATATAGAACTTGATGATATATATCACCGTTTACGGTACATAAAACGTGATGAAATTTAAGAATTTTTATGTAGACCGTATTTCTAAAACTTCCTTTACATTTAAATTCAACAGATATGGATGATAATCGGATGGATACGCCATAATATTGACATAATAAATTTTCTAAATTTAAATCTTAAATTTAAAACATAGACGAAATGATTAGTTCTTTTAAACTTCTGCTCTTTTACGAGGCAAAATTCGCGTAAAAAATAGACCGTAGAATGCAATGCCGCTTCACGCATTTTGTTATACAAATCGCAATTCCAATTTAAATGTCTCCTTTATACGTGCTTGCAAAATTAAATAGCAGAATGCATTCATTTTGTAATACAAATTGTAACACTGACCTCATTGCCAATTGACTGCCGTCACTGCCACGTCGCAAGGTGTTGGCGCGTTGTATGCAGGAGCACTTGCAGCAGATGATTCTCTTGAAAGCGAAGCGGAAGTCCCTGCTGAAGAGGGCATAGATACACGGATTTATCGCGGAATTGCAGTATCCTAGCCAAAACAGTACGCTGAAGACGGTTGGATGGATGTGATTCGGACAGAACGCGCGCACCAGATACATGGTGAAGAAAGGCAGCCAGCACAAGATGAAGCCGCCGACGATGATACCCAAGGTCTTCGCCGCCTTCGTTTCCATGCGAAATCTCTTCACCTGCGTATAATTTTGTCTCAAATATCGAGGCATCCGACATATTTTAAATATCCTTTACTCCGTTAAAACATGAATGCGTATTATAATAAAATATCATAATAAAATTAATTTGAAATTAATGTTTACTTTTAACAAAGTGGACAAATTATAATTCAGTCAAATTATAACAATTGAATCATTTTTAATAATTATTATAAGCCGCCAGTACTCCCACTTAGTATGTTCTTAATTTAATTAAAACTAATTTAACTAAAATATAATTTAAACAACTTAATTTAAGAAATGTAAATTTGATTCAAATTTAGTTTATTATTTACTGATGCATGCCTTAATACGAATGCCACTGCTTTTGAAAGCGATTCAACCATAGAAATGAATTATTAGATATTTCTATTATTAGATTGTTTCTTTAACCGTATATTTTGTATTAAAATCATATACATTTTATACACTTTGGAAGTTCAAAATAACAAAATGCTTTTTAACTTAAGAAATTAGTTTAAATTTGATCTTTTAATATTTAACAGTGAGGAAGATGTTAACTTTGCACTCTGCTTTCAACAAACAGTATGTTATCTCTTTTATAATATGCATTCATATTTTGATCATTAAGTCTACGCAGTATAAATTAATTCTGACAGTAATCGACTTATCACTACGTCGACTGAGATAAAAATGAATTTCCGTCATATGAAGTTTTACGAAACTATCGGATGTTGCTTGTTCGTTTTTATGGAACATTTGAAAAATAGGTCCGATAGCCAAAGTGTGAAAGCGATAAAAACGAGCCGACATGAGAAACGCACTTGGGCTTTTATGTTTCTCTTGCCCAGCTTCATCACTCGCGGCTTCTCCTCGTTGCTCGGCGTCATCTCGCGCAGCGACAACTCGTCGCCGGTCACGTGACTCTCGCAGCTGCTTCGCCTGCTTGTTCTTTTGCTGCTGCCGACCCTATTGACACCACCGACCTGAAAGGGGATTTAACAAGTCGGCCTTTACGACTCCGACACACGCACACACTCACGTAAACATCACGTGCGCCTATAAAATACAGATTCACTTTCGCGCGAGATTTACAGACGCCGTAAAACTTTCATGACGAACGCGAGCAACCATCCAGACTGTTGTCAAAAGCTCGCTATAGCAATACGCGATCATATTGAGCTGAAAATTTGATATCCCGCATTTTTTTACGGACGAAACATGAAACAGATAACTACTGTGCAATGTGATTTATACACAGAAACAGTGACTTTGCTGAAGCATTTAAAAATTTAACCAAATATATATATAGATCTGGAAATAATTTGTTATTCGACTATCAAAATAAATGCGTAAGATGTATATAATAGATAATATTCTAAAAAGTTTTGATCTCTTGCATTGTTAAATATCAAAGCAACAATAATAATGCCAAAAATTAAATAATATTTTATTATTTTATTAACTTTTATTTAATTTATGTCAACATGTAAATCAATCCATTTTTTCGGTTAGTTTCAAAATAAACAACGTCCCTATTAACATATGTGCATTTATAGTAAACAATAAACTAAATCTGAGTTGAATTTAATATCTACAATTCCTTGAGTTAAATTATTTAACTCCACAATTTCGATTAAATTAACGACATATTGAGTAGGAGTGGCAACCTAGAGAAATAATTAACAACAACTCAAATTGGATATAATTTGAGATTATGAATTTAACAGTGTAGCAATCGGCTTGTGCGTCCTACATAATTATTTTGATGATCTAATGAAATTATTTTCAGATTTGTATCTAGCTAAATTTATAAATCTTTTAACAAAACCATTTTTTCCGTGTTCTCTGCCAGAAATTGAAATTTAATTATTCATACTTACAATTAGATGCAAGCATAGAGATATGTCATTATTTTATCCCTATTGTTTACAGATCTTTATTCTCGACAATATATTAGAATTCTAAAGGGGAATTTAGTTCATACTTATTTATAAAAATAGCATGATATCTCTGATAAGTTATCCACGTCTGTCAAAATAAAAATGAATATATCTCTATTTCTTCCTAGAATATATATAATATATATTCATATAGGTATACACACACACACACACACACACACACACACACACACACACACAGACAGACACACATACATATATATATATATTTATCGATACCAACGATTACGGATGACATGAAAGCCATCAACAAAACAGGTACGTGTCCATATCCTGTTTCGTTTTATCCGTCTGTAAATCCGCACGATACCGACTCACATGCGGGAGAATAATCACGATCGACGATTTAAACGGCAAATAAAAGCTTAGAGATCCTCGTGAAACAAAACAGCGAGGGAAAAGAGGAAAAAGAGTGAATTTATACGGCTCAATAGCCACGTTCGATCGAACGAGTGCTTCGGTTTTATTGAACGAAAAAGTGATCCTTGATTCGTTTCATTTTGCAAAATGCTATCGATTAATCATCAATAAAAAGCATATGCACTTAAAATTGCAGCGACAACATGTCACTAGGAATATGGTGCTGGAACGTGAAATTTACGCACATCCAACATCACTTCCAACGGAGAGCCGTAGATTCTATCTTTCGATCAAACTTGTGTTATTATATTATAATTATATAGTAATAAAAAATATATAAATCTCTAACATAGTTCGAAATAGTTTCTATGATATAAAAATAATATAATTATACGTTAAGAATGTAATCTTGAAGGAGTAAAACACATCATTTCTTAAAAAAGAACAAGGTCGGAAAATTAAAAAGGGATTCGTGCATCTGAAGCAGTTAATTACATCCTCAGGTAGGTCATGTAAATGGAACTCATTAAGATCTAATGATTCACCTTAAGATGCGTGTTTCGCGAGGCTGGACAAAGCTGCGTCTGCGTCTGTCCGTTGCTATAATGGACCGAGATTTGCGAACATCTCGACGGTGTCCTTTCGAGGGTGTTGCACTTCGTGTTGAGCGTCTCGGTGCTGGGATAGGAGACTGAGATCTTGATCTTTTCTCGCTTCACGGAGCTGCGGCTGCTCGAGTCCGGACTTCTTGAATTGCCGTTATTACTGCCGTTATGGACGCTACCTCGACCACGGTGAATTCGTAAGGTCAGTCTTTGTTCGTCGAACCTACATAAGAATAGGAAAATGCGTTGTGTTCTTGCATAGGCATTTATGCCTGTTGGTTGAAAGCTTCTATAAAAAAAACTTCCTTTCTTTCGCGGAGAAGAAGCTCAACCGCAGACCCGCGAATGAAACGACGATTCGAAAGAACAAAAAGTGGAAAACATATTTAAATGTAGGAAATTTTATTTGCAGTGCCATTTTATTAAAAGGAAATGATAATAAAAGATGATGATTTGATTTATATAAATATAATATTAAAAAATTATATATTGATAGAATAATTAGCATCTGATAAGATATACAGTAAAAATCGTTTTGTATTTGTGTTAAAACTGGTCTTTATAAAAATTTTTATATTAAATTTTTAACATATATAGTGTTAAATTAATGTTTAATAGTTCTTAAAATAATACGATTTACAAGTAAGTGAACAAATAAAAAGATTATACAGTAAAGCATAAATTCTAAGATAAATAAGTAAAAGATGAATGTATTAATTTATTGAAAAAGTAACATATATAAATATAATTTTATTGAAGAAAAATATATTTCTATAATTTATTTTTAATTTATAATTTGTATATATAAATTGTATCTAAGTGTTACATTTTTTTAATGTTAATTTTTACATAATGTTTGCGTTCTAATATATTCATCTTGTGCTAAACTGCATAACACAAAAACTATTTGGATGGATCGTTTGAGACAAAAAATGTTAAACTTAATATAAACTTTTTAAAATTATATGAATGCTCGATTAACGAGGTAATCGATGTAAGATGATCAATATTTACAATATTTATTATCGATCGCACAAAAGCAACACAAATAAATGTGTGATAAAAATGAATTGTAAAATTATAAAAAATAAATTTAGTCAAGTAAACGGAAGTTTTGAAAAAAAAAACTGACACGGAAGTTTACCTGCTGCCAAGCATTTTCGAGGCTTTTGTTGTTCGAAAACCTTGATTAATAGCTCTCGTCGTGGAAACTGCGGCGTTGTAGATCCGCCAATAAAAAAATAGCATCACCAGCATTGGTATATAGAAGGAGCCTAGAGCACTGCAACACAGTTGCGATTGTGATTTCCTGTCATACTGTTGATAATCGTAGTTTCCCACTTCGCGATAACATATCGGACACTTTTACGTGTAGTCAGCTCGTGTAGTTTGATATACATACATAGATGAGACTATATATTATCGAGAATATTAATTTAGCCATTGGTTTTAATAATGGACAAGATCCAATCGAGAAACACGTGTCACTGGCAAGCACTCAAAACATGTCAGTCGTTTATATATATTAGTTTATATATATTAGTCGTTTTTATATATTAGCTTTTTGATTGGTATCGTATAATGCGTATATAGATAACATCCTGATTGACGTATATAATACGGTGACAGAAATAAAACTGTTTTATCTCTGTTTTTTTAGCTTTCTATTTATTAATTTTTGCTTAGCAATCTCAAGCTAGAAAATTTTACATATTTTAATCTAAAACTATTATTATTGATAGTTTTATAATAATAAATCAAATTTTAGATTTAAAAATTAACAAAGCCTCCTAAAGCTCGAACAAATAAATAATTAAATAAAAGTCTATACAAGAGCAATGAGCCTAGCATGTTGTTAATGCGACAATCTAATTTATTTATCCAAATCAAATTACATGTATTCCATACGATTCGATTCTCACAATGATTTTGAAACGTATGGAATATATATTTGTAATTTGATTTGGATAAATAAATTAAATTATCGCACTAACAATATGTTAAGCTTATTGCCTTTGTAGATAGAGTTTTATTTAATTGTTTCAAATTTATAATTTAGAGTTAATGTTGTATAATAGTAGTGTGGTTATAATATAATTCTACGATTTTTTGAGTGGTTTATCCATTTTTAAAACAAAGATGAAAATGTCAGGAGTGATTCATTCACAAAAAGAGAATGTTTCTATCTTGTGAAAATTGTCTGCTTCAAAATTAAGGTCTTTAATTGGCGAAATGGTTGTCTTCAAAATTATCTCAATATTATGTAAATTTTCAGATTTTAATACGTGTTAGGTATTAATACATGTACTATTATATGAAAAATTTAATTGCATATATTTTGTTATATATGTATATATATATATATATGTTTATATAAATTTTGTTATTATATAATACAGATTGTTTTATATATATATATATATATTTTTATATATCTAAATAAAAAGATATCATTTAAAATGATTTTTATTCTGTATTTTGATTCTACAACGTATGTTAAAATTAATTTTACATCGATAAATTGAATAACATCTGTTTAATGCAGGAAAAACATTAAAAGAATTTTTCCTGACATATTTTGCAATTTTTACGGCACTCTGGTATTTAACTGGATAATAAAAAGGTAATATATCCCGATATATAAAGCAAAGAAAAAAGTATCTATGTAAATTTCTCGCTATTAATATTACGCGACATAATCCAATATGTATATAATGAGAAGCCAAGGGTCTTTGAGGGACTTACCTGTAAACGACGTAGCCGGCGTCGTTGGTCAGTTCGCAGATCCATGGACATGGTTTCATCGGCACAAGTATAGTAGTGGTGTTGGACGGGCCATATAGAGGAAACGTGTCATTGTACGTGGTATGCGACTACGAGAACAGAGAAGCGATTAAAAACGCGTGCAGACTAAATCCGGCCAGGGTCGATCAGACGTCGATTGAAAATCGTCCGGAAATAATAGCGCGAAGGCGGATTAGTGGCTAGTACGCACCCGTTTGTCCTTCCAGCCCACTAGAGGCGGAAAACAGATAACGAAGCTTGAAACCCAAACGGTGGCCACCAGCAGTCTAGCCCTCTTCGTCGACATAAGCTAGATTTATGGAAATGGAGAAAAAAGAAGCAATTAACGAGAAAATCAGGGACGCGATAATTGCATAGATAACTTAATGCGATTAGTCGATATATTGCATTCCCCCTTTTGAAGAGGAAATTCACATTTCTTCACTTATATTCACTTCATTCTCTTTATTTTTCGATGCGCACGAGTTTATACTTCTCATTTTATTATTAGTTCAATTTTCTAAAATATGAAAAATCAATGCATCTGAAATTGAGTATTGCAAATAAAATACTTCGAACAGCAAATCTAAAAATTTAAAAGTAAGGGCGGGAACACAGTCTTGCATAACGCAAAACGCATAATGCATAAGAAAATGAATCAACCTAAGTCCTTCATTTCCTTCCTTTCCATGAAATAAAAACTTTGATTGCTCGATTTTCTTATGTTTTATGAATTATGCGTTATGCAAAAGTCTGCCCTGATCTTTATTCTAAGATTTTATTGTTAGCTTACAGAAGTTAACTCTACAGAACTTCTTTTTCATTTCATTTCATTTCAGTGTGTCTTTTGTTTCAGTGTTAGGTGTCCATCACACACAAAATTACATAAGCTGAATAACCATAGCAAGGCTCCCTAAACTAATAAACATCTTATGTAAATTAGCATAAGTCTTTATGTTAGATGTTTATTGATTCAGCGGCCTTAAGCTATGGTTATGCAGCTTATATCATTTTGTGATTGTCGTTAATCAACAAGGAATATTATCATTGAACAAACGCGTTGAACTAAGTGACGAAATTGACGCGTAATGCGCTTCTGATCTCCTTAGGATAATCATTCCCATGCTGAGTGGTACTTGCCTGAGGATAACTGACTGGTCTGGTCACAGCCAAGTATCTATCCAAGCTGATGGCGCATAAGTTCAATATCGACGCCGTGCACATCCAAACGTCGACCGCAAGCCACACGGAGCACCAAAGATTTCCGTATATCCAAACCTTTTGAGAGAAACACGTTCAAAAGAAATACGTTTAACACAAAACGTCAGTGACGAAGAATCTTTCATTTTTTAGCGCAAATAGTGACAAAATCTCACTTATTTACTTAGAAAAAAGACGAAATGTTGATTAACTGTAAGGCGACAACTGTGTAAGTTTTATATGTAAAATCAATGTATATACGCACGCACGCACGCTCGCACGCACATAATTGAATAAACTATTTTATAATTATTGTAAATATAAAATAATTTATTCCACTATATATATGTACATTAGTTTATAATATATATAATAATTTTGTGTGTGGTGTGCATATAAAACTTGTATAACTGTTACTTTTACAGTTGCTACTACTATCTTTTTCTCTGAATGTTATTTTACTTGAAATATAATCAAAAAAATTAATTTTATTGTAATACAGTAGCTTCATTCACCGGATATATGTGAAAAATTGAATTGTTAAATGGAACATATCTCGAAATTGAAGCAAAAATAACCTATCCATCGTATTAAATAGGATAAAGCTTATCGCAGATGAGCAGACAGTTCATGCATGTGACAGTGATGCATATCTGATAATTCACAAAATCCAGCGAGTAGATAAGACGCGAGGCACATATCAATCGTCGAATCAATTCCCATTCAAGTCGGACAATGATTCACGATGTAACCACATATAATGGAATCCCATCTACTGCGTGCGACATGCGTGCATCTGTACGTCCGCGTTGTACGCATAACGCATCCGCATTATGACGAGCAATACAACCGCGCACACCTCTACAGTACTACAACCACCTGTTCAGAATTAGCCAGCGTTACGCGTGTTACCAATATCGGAATTCAGTAATTAACCTTCATTATTTACAATCAGATTATTGCAGCTATGACTGTACACGGTCATCAATAAATTGCTATTAAATGGAATCTCCCATTCTCGTTTACTAATTTCTTAAAATTTACTGATCGCTCGTTCTTTCCCATATTTTGCCATATTTATCGAATAATGGAGAAACATTTCACTTTCGAGAATGCTTTTTGACTGATAATAATTGCAATTAAAAAAAGAAATTTCTTTGAACAAAAGATGATTTTACTGATCAAATTAAAAAATTATATACGATAATATAAAAAATAAAATTTAAAAATATACGAAAAGCGGAATTGTAAATGTATAAATAATATTCTTCTTATTATTCTATATTAATAAATTTTAAAATATTCAATACAATCTCGAGTTGCGCTTACTATTAGTAATTAATTGGCAAAGAAAAAAATCTATTATTAATTATTTATTATTATTCACATGACTACAGTTGTATAAGAATATAAAAATATGTATACATATATAGTAGTATATACCTCTCTATAGCTCCGTTCTATCTTCGCTCTCAAACTCGCCTAATAGTACATTATTTAATTAAAACCAATTTTATGTCACGTAATTAGTAGACAGCACATACAGATACATTCCAGCATACCCGTGGTAAATTAATTAAACGATGTCTCGAGGCGTTTAATTTTGGGAAAATGTCAGGAACAAAATTAAATTATCATAACATATACTTTTTTTTTCATAATCTTAATATTTTTTCCCTTAAGATTAATATTTTCTGATTAATATTAATACAAACTAACTCAATACTAAGAATTCCAATATGTACTTTTCCTTTTCAATATTCCGACATCTATCTTTATTTAGTATTCAACTGCAAGTCTATGCATTAAGTACATTTTCAAGAAGTCGATGTTTTAGACCTACATTGTGTGTTCATTTCTTATTTAGGCTCAATTGCACCAACGTTACTTTGACTTTAAGTAAGGCTTAAAACTCTGTCTCTGTCTCTCTCTTTCGCTTTAAAACGAGACGAAGAGAGTTTTAAATCTTGCTTAAAATCAAAGCAACGTTGGTGCAACCGGGCCTCAGTGTATCCAGTATTACTGTATCTTACTAACGTATAGCGATCGATATCCAGTTTTGGTCTGCCCGAACGAAGTTCTAACAATTAAATTATTTGTCTATTAAAATATATAAATTATAAAATATACTACGCAATCTTTACAACAAAGATGCTCATTGTTGTTTTTTTTTCTTTTTGCACTGCGAAGACGATCTATGCCGCGTCACTTGACCAATTCCTCCGGAAGAAAGAGGCAAGAAGGAAGAAAGACTCTTCGAAGAAAAAGTCGTATCGTGATAAGTGCACGGTGAACTAACTTGTGCTATGTCGTGTAAACTCCAGTTAAATGGAGCACCATATTCTCGGCTTGAGCTACTGAGATTCACACCACTTCTATACTCCATCCACTGCCCACCGACCCGTTTCCAGGTTCTCGGTGAACATTCGCGTACACGTAAATATTGCAGGCACGAAAATTCAGGTTGGAAGGACCAAAGGGAAAAGCCAACAAACTGTTGCATTCTCCGTGAATCACACTTAAACCGGTACAACTCGTTCAGGATAAAATGTATCGCCGTTTTACTGCACGTTTCTTCCACCGCGCGATACTTTTAATCGTATTAGAAAAAAGTGAATGCTCAAAGGAATAGTACAATGAGTCCCTGAGAGATATGTCGAAAGAATTACCACGTCGAGAAAAAGATGAGCGAGATAAGAACAAGAATGTGTTTTGTGATTAAGAATATAACATTCTCGGAAAGAAAAAGAAAATTGTGCTTTGGAAATATTATTTTCTTCATAAGAGATGACTTATTTTTAATAAAAAATATATTTTGTGTGTAAATATAATATATTTTGTGTATAAAAATATTTTAATTATGATTAGAAAATAATAGAAAATTTTTCGAAAAAATCATTTTGTAACACAGAAACATATATTTTGCAATAAATGTTAAATAACAGAGACAAGAAATATTATATACTGCAGAGATAAACAACTATCGAAAAAATAATAAAATGAATTATTTGTTAAACATTTCTTAAATTGTGTAATTCTGAAATTAAAATTAAAAAAAACCAACTTCAAATACCAGAGATATTTGTGCTTTCGAATACATTCGCGTACGTTTCGGAATAGTAATATTTTTTGTAAACAGTGCACAACCCATCCCCCATAAAATACACCTCGCTTGTGACAACAAGCGGATATTGCGTGAGACAGAATTCGGTAAATCGATTCTGTCGAAAACCGTGGGTTAGTGAACGTCCAATGGATGAAACTTTGCTGGTAGACAACTTGTCGTATCGCTACGTAATAATGCCGTTACAATTGATCCTATTGTACCTCACTGTTGTATAAAAAAATGCACTATTGATTGCAACAAAATAAATGCTGTTCAAGATGCACTGATAGGTCAATATAAAGCGCAAAACGTAATGTGCTGCTTTAATAAAGTGCGATCAAATTTTTATGATGCAACAGATAATTTTTATCAAACATTTTTTGTTGATTATTTTTTATTACTTTTTATAATTTATTTTTATTAGAAATATATAATACGTATAACACATATTTGTAGCAAAAATATATTGTTATTTGTTACAGCAACGACATAATTTAATAACTTAAAAACATAAAGAAAAAAGTATTTTTAGAAAACATATAATTATATTTCGTTATAATCAATAATTACATCAAAATTGCATTAAAATCAATACTAATTACAAAATTTTAACGATTTAAAACTTCAATACATTCAAACTTATTATCTGAAAAATTTTGTTTTTAGAGTTATGTCTTATTGTGTAGCAAAAGAGCGATATACAAAGCAACATACAGTGTATGTGTGTGTGTGTGTGTGTGTGTGTTTTATTGGGTTAAACTACCAAACATAAAATATGAATTCAGGAATTCAAAACAAACAACATTTTCCTCTTGAAGTTTGCTCGCAAACGCTTCGTTTAAATTTAAGAGATATTAATATCTTAGGTTACAGTATGATAGAAAATGAATGATATTGAAATATCTCTTGGATTTGTATGAAGTACTCATTAATGATTTTCAGTTATTAAAGCGGAAGATGCAAGCGTGCGAAGAAATTTATATATATATATATACACACACACACACACACACACAATGTCAGTCAGCCATTTGTTCTCTCATCGATAAGTGCAATTAATGTAAGTGCATTAACTGTCTCAGAGTTGGAGGCTATTATTTTGAACAAAACTTTTAATAATTACATTTTGATTATTGCAAAGTAATAAATTTAGAGATTATTTCGACATTATTTATTCCTTATATAATTTTGTAACTTAATACCTTTTAAACGAAACGTTTGCTAGCAAATTACCAGAGGAAAATTTTATTTGTTTGAAATCCTAAATTCATATTTTAACCCGGAAACATCCTGTATAAATATATGTATACACATATATAAATATAAATAAATAAAGGTATATATAGGTCTACATAGTGTGCCAAATCTTTTAATCTCAATGTATCTTAATTCTCTGTTTTCACTTTTAATAGAAGAAAGTTGTCAGTATTGACATAAATCTTCTAAAAAGACAGCTCTTTATTTCTTGCTAAAGAAGCTAATTATTATATTTATTACTGATAAAAACATAATCTATTTAGATAATTAAAAAAGTAAAACTTATAATTTATATATTTGTAGCTTATTTTTACACAAAATTAGTTAAAAATTCTACAAGTGCAAAAAAATAGAATATTTATGATTTTCTTTTGCAAATTGCGTAATTTAAATAATAGTAATTATATTATTGATGATATTACATATTTGTCTTACATATTTGTAATTTCCCAAATCAGTTTTATTATATTTTTTCTTTTACATTTTTTCATATGATTTTATATATAAATAGGGGTAGCATAAACCGGCACACCTGTCTGCAAGATAAGACCATAAGCTAATTTAATCTATACGCACATTTTATAATAAGTCATTACTTAAACTTTAAGTCTTAAACCGTAAGAAACTAGTTACAGTCGAATGTGAGAAGAATAATCAATTATAATTGGTTAATTTTTTACGGCCTAAGACTTAAAGTTTAGGTAATAACTCATGGTAAAAAGCCCATTATATCTTGCGTTATAGTGTCAAGTAGCTCTATCGAAGTTCAAGATAATCGTGTATTTACAAAAACAAATCTTAAAGAAGCTGTCGCATTATATATTTGCAGAATAGCATAAAATATATACAAATCAAAAATCGTTTTATATCAAAGTAAAAAGATTCTCTTATAAAGTCTCTAAAGAGTAAAGAAAATCTTATATTATACATTCACTTGTAAGTATTTTGTATGAATGATTCCTTTCTGTGAAAGTAAAAGAACAGGAATATATGGCATTGTTATTTACTGCGTCAGTTTTGGGACCCATTTTGTTAGACGCTTATTTTTGCTTATCTTACAAAAAAGTTAATTATTGCAAAATTGCAAACAGTAGTTACCTGATAGTAGACAATTTTTCTAGTTTGTAATTATGTTTTAAAGTTTTATTTTTAGCTTCTGTTTCTGAGAAATATTTAAATATGAAATGACACATCAGTATCGGTGACCTTCCTCTATCTATTTATTATTCTACTGCCAATTAACGTAGTGAAAAAAGATCTTACCTTATAGACCTCCCAAGTTGCGCTGAACGGTAGGACAGCGACGCCGACCATCAGATCGGCAACTGCCAGGCTTACGATGAACATATTCGTCACGTTTCTCAGCTTGCTGGTACAATAGACGGCCAGAATGACTAGGACATTACCTACCACCACCATGACATCGATGATCGCCAGAACGATTAGGGTAATCACGTTCCACAGACTTGACCATTCGACGCCGTCGTACAAAGCAGCGCATGCGGTGGCGTTCAGGTCTCGCATTTTAATTAACTCTCGCGGTCCTCGGATACGCCCATGTGATCCTGTTGGAGGACTCCAGAAGATATCGGACACGGTGACGACGATGGGTGATGCGAACTTGGTAGGACGCGCGAGGCATCGCGAGTCGTCGTAACGAGATCAAGGTTCTTCTGCGTTAATACTTAAATGTAACTCAGAACGATTAAATACACTATGGTCTTTGCAGTTTTCACAGAACACCACAATCCTCTCGCACTATCAGAAATAATAAGTGAAGACTTTATGACTGGCCTATCGATTCACTCGATGATAGGACTAGAACTGGAGGAAGCTCGATGTTTATCATGATCTTTGAACCTGAGAGGAACAGTCACGCTTTGGTATATTATTTTCTATATTATCGATTAATTACGTTTAGTTTCTTAATTAATTTTTCAATTAATTTATATCTTACGCGAATTGTCGTCAAGACGTTACATCAAGCAATTTTATATTACGCCACTTAATTTAAGTATCTTTATGTTACACAGAATGACGACAGGAATTGCAGCTCGTTTCTGAATTATTCTCAAGATTGTCACTGGATTTTCTTAAACACTACTTCAAATTTGCGAAATAAATTACACTTGTTTTTATACTATCAATGTAGTGTTAACTGTTACAACAAAGTTCTTTGCCTTTCTCGTTTATTAGAAATTATTTCTAATTTTTCGTCGAACGCGGTCGTTAATTGAAGATCAATCCCCGTGGATTTCCATCAATATTTCCACGATTACGGTCGGATGAGTTCGTTAATGTGCACGTATACACGCTTGCCGAAACACTTGATCATACACTGCTCGATAGTCAATCCGATGCTTTAGTTTCGTGGTCGCAAACAGGGTCGCAAAACGTTATCTCCGGATAATCGATAACACTCGCTCTCAGCATACACACAGTCGCTAGCGTTGCATCTCGGATGATGTCTAACGTTACGCAGCGTTTAAACAGCGCGTTGTTTTAGACAGCTCGCCGAGGCTATCGAATTTAACAAACTACGATCTAGTTTGTGTTTCGGATATCTGTGTGGCTCACTTGTCGCTGCTTTCATTTTCCTACCGTCGCGAATTTCGAGTGCACGATCTGCAACAATCGCCTTGACGTCAATCGATCGAGTCTTTCATAATTCACAACGCGAATTTCCTAGTTACTTCCCCGGATACGTTTAATTATCTACATTCGAATTCTACGCGACTTTTCTTTCGTTCGCGTTTATACTTAATATTATTTCAATCGAATGAAACGCGCGACTCTATAAATGTGATACTTCAACACTATCTCGCGCGATCCCGCTGACGCAACGCGCAGAAGGTCAGAGCCTTGACGGAAACTGTTGATGATAAAATCGCCCTAATTGTCCGTCATCGAGTTTTGTATTGTCATACGTTCCACGTACCATCGATCCATTAGCGTTTTCCTAAAAAAAAAGACAATGTAGCAGCAATATAGGAAAGGGAACGTAGCTGGCATCCCCTGATGCGCTGACACCGCTTGATCTTGGTTTCTCTTCTATCGCAGCATATATCTTTCTCTTTCTCTCTCTTTCTTTCTTTCTCTTTCTTCCCTCTCTTTTTTTTCCCTCGCCGCGGATATATCAAAGTCTGCAGCGGCCTGCAATCTCTCTTCCGGAGGTTTTAGCCACGCTATACTGCTTTGACTGCACTTTTCACTCCCCCGCATAAGCCATCCCACGACGATCACGTACCTACCCCGTAACCCACCTCTACCATCGTCTTCGGCTGCAACCACCCGCGAGGGTGCTTCTCCTCCCGTTACGAAATCGAATCCGACGGAAGTTTTCCGTCGCTCGTTCCGCTCGAGAGACGTTATCCCGACGGGAATTGAAAACAGCGTCGTCGCCTCTATTAGGCGCGATCGTTGACTGGCGTTTACCACGAATTTTACGACGTCGAAACGACTCGTTAAGTACCGTACTCCTTTTCTGATGATTTCACCTCGTTTCCCGATTCCTAGTTTGATAAAATGCGACCAAGTGCCTCCAGGAAGCTGTAGGCGAGTCTTCCTATTATATAAATCGATGGTGAAGTCCTAATTGCCTACGATACTTAGCAAATATACAAATTCTGCAGAAGTACACGAAACTCTTTTTCCACACAAAAAATTTCAGAATGAAAGATATCTCGTGTTTTCTAAGATCGATACATTTCTCTCGCAGCAATAATAGATATAATATCAAAAAACTTTAATAAATGTTCCAATTTAGCCGAAAAAAAGCTGACGGTTTACAATATACTGTCGTTAAACCAATTTCCAAGTCATGCCTCGCTAAAAAAGATACGTTCTTTTTATTGGTGTCTTCGGAACGCTTTGAACTTTCACATTTGAACACGCACGATCGAATGCTTCTGCACGAACAGATTATGATCGCGATCCCTACGTGATCCTACGAATAAAAATTATTTTTCTCTTAAATATTGCTCCTCTCTCGACGTTGAGTGATACCGGATTAACAATTCTTGTTGCTTGTTTTGCGGCTGAGACTACATTCCAGTTCAACTCAGTAACGAATATTTCACGATCTTTCGTCGAATAAAAATTCCTATTTCTCAACTACCGACTCTTTTCTACGCCGAGAGAATCTCCATTATAAGTGTGTATAAATGGTTGCTTATTAAGACAAAAAAAATCAGATTGCTTCCGTCGTTTCTATATTTAACAACTTCGGAAATGATGAGAAAGAGAAAGAAAGAGATGTAGTGAAAATTATTTTTTTTCTTATCACACTTCGATTAAATTCCTTCAATTCTCACCTCGCTTCCACATTATATATGCTTCACTAGATCTTCGCAAGACTCTCGCTTATGTCGACTGTTCCTTATAATCCACTGTGACAAAACGTATGCTCGACAGAACATAAGTCCTCCTGACAATCACATTTTCGCCTATTTACGATTCGTGTCGCGAGTCAGGATTCTTCCATTTGTTCTTCGCACTGGTACTTTCTCGTCGTCTTTCCGTACCGATCGTACCGATAAATGGAGAAAAAGGGCGGAGAGTTCAAGTGTATCCTTCACGTGTTATCCTTAACGAACGGCGCCGTGGGACGCGCGTTTGTGCCCTAAGTCATCCACAAGAAATCTCGATTCAGAATGCCCTACGCGCGCTCGTCCCTCAGGATTACGTTCCCGACGCAATGAATTTAACGTTACGTGGCCGACCGGAAATTGCAATCTTTCCCCCGGTGTTCTTCTCGTGCTCACCCCCTTTCACAGAACTTCTATTCACTGGCGTTATGTGGGAAAAGGGCAAATAAAACGATGCCTGACTTTTCGGCGACTTCCTGAAGTACGATCACGTTCCGCCCCGAGTAGCGAGAACGGCGGATTTTTGGTGCAGCTTCTCGTGATCTCTCGCGATCGTTTGTCGACGTGTCGGAAATGCAGGGCGTAGCAGGGCTCGATCGATGCTGGGGATACTGAAAATTCCCAGAGTGTAGATTCCGCGTAAATCAGTTTCGCTAAACGACTTCGCACGCCTCCCCTTTCCGACGATCCTCCGCCCACTCTTTTTTCGAACGTGGGTAGATTTTATTCTCTGTCAAGGACTTTCGATACCGAATTAATATTTTCTGTGGTAGCTTCCGCGCAAAACAAACCGATGAAAGATTTTATTTCTCAATGATCGATTTTTACCGAACGGAAAGACCGCGGTACTTGGAATCGTTTGACAGGTTCCGGAATTTCTTTAGTTTTCCACGTTTTCTCTTTTCGACTGTTTTTCTCTTCCTGCCTTAACAGTCTTCTTCACGAACGACGCATCCTCTACTTGTCGAGTGCGAGATTGTTGGATTTTGTTACGAATAATTTTTCACATTCAGTGACATTTCTCACGCGTTTCCTTAACTCCCCCGTTTTCTCTGCTCATCGATTTTTCACTGCATTATATGTTTCCCTCGAAATCGAATAAAATATTGGTTCAAATGACTTGTCGAAAGCGATTCGTTCGCACCTTCTAATTCGAGTTCGCGCCAAGTAGCCGATTAAATCTTTAATTCAATCATTTAAATTCCCGCTCAAATATACCAAATTAATTTCATTATTATTCGATCATTTGGAATTTCGCCTCTTTCTCTTCGGGAATCAAAGCTAATATCTTCCTTCTTAGTGTTTTTTTTTCTCTACGCAGTCAATTAAGACGTCCAATGGACCGCCAATTATTTTCCTTCATACCTCTCACGAAGAGAAAAAGGAGCTAAAACGTTACATGAATTTTCAATTATCCTTCTTCGTGGTTGCCTAAACATTCTCACGGGTTTTCTTTAATTACTTCGCTTCTACGCGAGAATCTGATATGCCGAATGAATTTCCAACGATCCCTCTTGGTTTGGTCGCAATTTATTCCTCGAGTTGCGCAAAACGCCGGATGAATTTTCGATGAGTTTCACTGTCGCTCTTCCGTATTGCGGAAGTCTGGCTGTTACACTTATTCTTGATAAGGAACTAAATAATATTACTACTACTACTACTATAGTATCATTATGATACTTAATCAGTACTTTATAGAAGCACCGATTAAAAAATAATCGGCGGACTTTTAATTAACCGAATTTCCTAAAGTACGATATTCATCCATAAGTTTACCTCACAATTTCTGATCTAATTTCGCTGAAATATCTTTAAAATATCTCTCTCTAATACGCGTCGAAAAACTCAGCGCTCCTCTCGGAAATTCAATTTAAATAATTATACAATTGTGTTAATTAGCGCCGATTTTCAGTCTAAAATAATCAAATTTTCGGCGGCCTTTATTTTAATCACTACGCAGATATATATTTTCACAAAACACCGAATAAAATCCTGTTCTCTTCACTTCTATTCCTCCACTTTATACGAACCTCAGCCGAATCATCCACTTGAATTCGTTTCTACCTTTTCACGTTTCGATTCCCATTCGGCCCTTACCCGATTCTCTCCTCCTTAATTGCCCTCTCCTCAATTTTTCTGCAGTTCGATTTTCCTCTCTTTCAATCCAAACATTTAAAATGCTCGCTCGATCGCGAGTAATAACTCTTGCTTTTCATCTTTTCTCCTTCCGCTTTCTTTTTTGATATTTCCTCTCGACTGCCTGCACTTTTTAATTGTTACTCTCCATCTATTATTATTCTGCTATCTGGATGTCACAAAGCATTTTAAAGTTTCGCAAGTTTTTTCAATTTCATTGAGGCGCCAAATAGCTTTATAACAAAGACGACGGCGTGACAATTTTAATTCTGCCGATGCAGCGAAATAATTATTGCACGGTCCAAGTATTGGACTATTTCTAAGTGCCACTCAAAATTTCCCAATGCTGGCAATTTCTCCTCTCCAAAGTTCGGCAAGCCTCCAAGTACTCCTTCGTTTTTCCACTTGATGTGACTAAAGTTACTGCAAATCCCGACCAAATTCTCGCGGAAACACTTCGCGAGAGGTCTTTCTTGAAATATTTCGATTTTCAATAACGCAAAAGAGAGAACAATATGAGAAAATCGGCCGCGAGCTGGAACACCGAGTTCGTCCGATGAACATATCCGTGATGCGAGAGAAATCGTATTTACTTTCGTAGCGCGCGTGATTATTCGACAACGCGGTACCTTCACACGTGCATCTTATTGATTCCATGAAGGGAATTTTGTCGTTTGTATGTACCAACCGGTGCTCTACGACGACGTTACAAAAACGCGAACGCAAGAAAAGCAACGCGCGTCTTCGCGAAAATGAGAAATCCTCTCGTCTAAATTATCTTCGATGAGATTAATTTTAAGAAGTTTTTAAGAAATTACAGGCAATACTTAAATCGTAATTAACGTTTACACTAACAATATAATGTTTATGTGCTTTTATATACGATTGATTCGATCGTGTGATGCCACAACTTACGTCGCAGAACGATGTTGCAGGCTTTCTCGGTGAAGTCACTGAGCAGTTTACTTTGATCAGTCTTAACAATTCTCACGCGTCAAGCCTCTGGAGTCTAGGAGTAAAAATCACAGCCAGTGAAGTGAAATTACGCTCGTCGATCATTGCCGCGATGGCGATCAGTCTCATGTGCTCTCGTATGTGCGCTTCCTATTTCTCTTTATTCTCGTCGACCTATCGTCTCGAATACTCTCGGGTACGCTAAGTTATCTGTCGGCACCTGGCGCACTGTCTGTATCTGAGCAATCTGAAGAGTGCCGCCTTCTTGATACGTTTCGATCGCATTATTTCGTCCGATGGACTCTGGCTCGACGATGGAGATTCTCTCGAGGTAATGCGCGTAATGCATCCCACGGGCACGCACTTCTCGATGATTTATTCCACCCTCGCGTTTATTCCGCCCACCGAACGGTAGCGTCTGCAAAAGAAAGCATGAGAAAAATCTCGTTGTTACTGCGGCTAATATCAATTGACGACGAGTGCAATCGGCGAGGCAATTTAATCTCGAAGAGAAACAATGACGAGACTGCACTTCTAGGAAAATATTCAACTATTAAGCAGTAACAGTTACGTTTTCTTCGTACTTAACGAAATAAATTTTGTCGAAGAGAAAATCTCTTGTTTCCGTCTCTAAGTTTTCTACACAGAAAGTAAGTTTTTGCTGAGGTATTGGAAAATTTAGATACAAATGAAAAAAATAATTTTGTTAATAAAATAAGTACATAAAACGTTCAAGTTGACTGCTAGAATATAACAATTTTTGCAGTATTGTTCATGTTTGAGTTTCCTATATAATTATTTTAATGTGTGTGGTCCAACAAAATTATTTTCAGATTTATTCTTAGTTAAATTTTTAGATATTTCAATAAAATCATTTCTTTCCACGTAGTAATAAAACAATAATTAAATTTAATGCAAGGGTAAAAATAATTACTTTCTTCAATAGGGTGTTCAAACTTATGAAGAAATTATTTTGAAGGTTAATTAATAATACTTTTTCTTTTTTAAAGATAAACATTTTTTTTGCCTCATATTATACGTGCAAGTAGAGGAGTTTAATTAATATAATTATGAAATGTATATTAAACGTTTAACTCTCCTAAAGTTTTTTAATTATTTTTCCATTTTTAATTATAAAAAATATAATTTTTTTTCATTTTTTATTCTAAACAAATTTTTTATAAATACATAAAATATTTTTTCTCTACATTATGATCATGTAAATAATTTCTGAAACTTTTGTTAGTTAGAATTTTCACAGAATATTTGAAACTTAAAGAAAATTTTTACAAAGTATGTTTGAGCGAAAAACAGAGAATATATGCTGAGATGTTAATAGTATTACGTTCATATAACGTTCATAACATTTCGTTTCTAATAACTGTATTTTGATTATACTTGTTTCAGGAAAAAAAATGAAAGTTATGATTTGCAAAATTTTTCGTAATTCAAGAACGAGAAGGAGAAATTCTGAGCTTCAAAATATAAAACAAAAAACTACTCGTTAACGCAAAAAAATTCTGTTTATGTGCGATAACACAATTAATAAAAACATTTAAAAAAAAAATCTTTATACCTACCTATGTTATTAAATTATTGCAACATGTATTATATTATATATATATATATATATATATATATATATGTGTATATTCAACTAATTATTTTCTACAACCGTCTGTATACCACAATCCAATATTACCTAAGTATTATATGTGACTTTCGAATCTAAATGGTGGAATTCTAAATTTGATAGCTCTATGCTACCAAACGGATCGGATGTACGAGGAGCGGAACGGTGTGCGCGAAGCCGATAGGGAATTCGGTTCAAAGACTAGATGGAATTGAACGTAGATGAATGGACAAGCCCGGGCGAGCAAAAAGGAAAGCCGAGGTTTTGACAACAACCACTCGAATACGAAATATACCTACTCGTTGGCAGATCCTGAAAACGAAGGTCATTGATTGATATTTCCGTTCAGCGCTATTGCACATACATATCTTCTCTAAAAATCTCAATTAACATAATGCAAACGGCTTCTCTCTTTCTCATTCTTTCTTTCGTTAAAATTGTAGATGTAGACGTCATAAATTTCACAAGAAAGTGATCATACGCAAACATATTTCGCCAATAATGAATGTTTTTAATTATAAATCGCAAACGATGTAATTTCTAGCAATATTTTTAGTTTTATTCACACGTAATAAAATGTCAACCCCTTTAACTTTATATCTACTTAATCACACGTATAAAAACAAAGTATTACCATATTATACAGATACAGATACAGATACAGACACATGCATATACATTTACCCATTTAAATATTGTGTAACTCTGTTATACGTATCATACGTATTTACGTAATGTTGCGTGAAATATACTACTAGTATAAAAATAAAATACATATTTCGTATAAGAGATATAAGATATATTTATATCGTAATATACGTCCTTGTCGTCGCCTTATTTATAGATTACTCCAGTTCTGCTTCTTTTTCATTCTTTCTTTAATTACGATTGGTGCACCTGGTGCATCTGAGTGAAACGCTCGATAGGAACGTTTGACGTAATCCAGTGGAAACTCTCGGAAGTGGAATGCGGCAAGAAAAGTACGTATCTTCAATAATTTCAAATTTAACAACCGTTAAAGAAGTATTGTTACTAGGATGATACGTGTACATATAAATATTTGCAAATGTTTATATCAACATTTTACAATATAAGAGAAAGATCATCCTTTTTTACTACCTTTTTACTACCTACAATATTTGCATACCAGTTATTTGTAGTATTGCAGTTTGAATAAAACGCATTCCTTTATTAGCATCCTTTGGCATTGTTTTCAGATATAAAGAACATTGCTCATGAAAGTACAAAGAAAATTAAATAATTCTCGTTGTTAATTTATGACTTTTCAAATTGCATGTTCGTAAAATTTATTTCATCTAAATTTTTAATACTTCGAATCTTTTATATTTAATTATATACGTTGCACATTTATATTTATAAACAATTTTATTTCTCATTTCTTGTATTTTTAATCTTATAATTAATTATATAATAATATATTTAGTTTTAAAAAATACCAAGTTTTACATTTATATGTCCTTTCTTTAAATGCCATTTTTACTTATATTTTATTCTGAATGTACATGACGGTACTCGTTAATTACAAGATACAAAGGAACCCGAGACCGTTTTTCACTCTTCTATTTCATTAGATCTATTGATATTACAAAACAGTGTCGCGTACAAAGTGCTTGGCTATTTGCTCTTTTGTGCGCGAAATATATTTTCGCGAGTATAGCAAAGAGATTACGAGAAATATCAAACGATAGACAGAAGGCAGTCCGAGAACAGAAAGAGACGTTCACGCTGCAACGGGCATATACGTATATTTGCAGCCGGGCAAAATGGTGAAATACGAAGATATAGCATCAAAATTCCGAGGTATACGGTATGAAGTCAGCGGAGAACTCTTCCGCCTATTAATTAACCTTCATCTCTTTGTTCTCGTGTAAATACGCATAAAAGGATGCGTTAATAAGCGTTGTACATAAGTTATTTTCCCTCACTCAATTTTGTCGTTGTAACTTTCATCTCTGCTCTCTGCACGATGAACTTTCGTGAAACTTCGCTTATATTAAAACTATTATTTATCTTATATTCCGTATTCAGCTTTAAAATATTAAATTTTAAGATATTAAAATATACTCACTCACAAAAAAACCGAGCCATTATAACGTTACAATGGTTCTTTTTTTTGCAAGTTAATTTTAAAATATTTTTATTTTCAATATAAAACATCCACTGATACAAATATTTTTTTTCAGCATATGGCATGTTGTTATTAAATAATGCAATATATATTTGAAAACAGAAAACAAATAATCCATTCCCATAACGAAATGATAATAAACAAATTTTATAATTTACATGCGATACAGAAAAAAAAAATATCTGGATAAACGTTTCTGAATTTGAGTGATACAGAAAGAATCTACAAACTATGAGAAGCTTTTCAGAGTCGTGTATTATGTTCATCGTGTATTCATGCACTTCGGCTTGTAAAAAGAACGATCCTTTATGAAAAGATGCACGTGCAAATGAGGACGATATAGGCATGTGCATGGCGTGACATGTCTTTAGTATGTATGTACATGGATTTCTTTTTCATCCGTTCTTATATTTACAGAAATTCAAAGCGTTAAGAAAGGCATGTTTATAAGTACAAACAAAAGTATAAGAAAAAAAAAACGTGAACATTAATACGTTAGATTCCTGATCTTAGCAGCTGTGCTCTGTTAGGAAGAATTGAACAAATCAGTATTTCTTTTCAACCAGACACTTTAGAAAAATAGAGTAATATAATTCAAGCTACCTCTTTCTAAATGAACAGTGACAATTTCATAGTAATGCGCTTTTATTCGCATCTATTCTTTATTAGATCATAAAGAAAAAAGAAGATACATTACAGAAGAACAATGATTACGAAGAACAATGGTTACGATGTCGCAATCCTACATGTGAAAAAAATTATTTTGCTGAAGTATCTAAAAATTTAGTAGCTACATCCAAATCTCAAAACAATTTTATTGGAATCATCAACATAATTATGCAGAAAACGTGATGAGCAATACTGCAAAAAGCAAAACCATTCTGATATTTTAGCAACCAACTCGAGCGTCCCACATAATTATTTTGATAACTTTTTTAGCTACTAAATTTTTAGATACTTCAGCAAAACTGTTCGTTCCATGTCTATCTGCTTATAATAATTAATAATGCAGCTTCAGCTTATGATAATTAATAACGCAGCTCTTTTCTCATAACTTGCACCGGCTGCGCCACGTTATTCAATACGTAATTTATTAAAAATCTAAACAGTCAGATCTTTTTGTTAAATATAAGCACGTGATACATTCTCAATTTTCATAATTTATAAATGCGCAACAATTACGAAAGGTACCGGCTATTTATCGACGGGCGATCTATGAAAAATTCGAGCGATTTATAATTTTCATATATATTTAAAACTAAATTGTCCCTAACTCTGTGCACTTTCTCTAGATTGACTTTTAATCGGGGCATGACATAACTCCTTATTGAAGTCATGACGGGCGTCAAACCGGGTTCAGATCATTTAACGAGCCGGAAAACTTTAAATTGCTACATTCAACGGCGAAAAGTTCCGGAAACGTTACTCTACCGCGCCGGTATCTTTGCATTCATTTCGTCGGAGTACATAAATTTCCTTCCGTATCTTTCCGTAAGATTCGCATTCTTGATCTGGCATATAAATTTTGCGCGGCTTCGATATTGGGATCGAAGTGTCAGTCGGATCGCTTTCTTTTTCTTCTTCCTTAATCCGAGGAAAGTTTGTTCTCTCGAAGAAGCATAAGTCGTGCGAAATTACACTTCGATGATTAATAATAGAAGACAAGCTCGGAAAATCTTGGCGTGCATCGGGGCGCAAAGTACAATAAGCGTACGCGGCAAAAATCAATATCAGAAGGATGGCGCGTATGCTACTGAAAAAATGTATTTCGAAATGCGTCGCGTTCTTGAAAATTTTGAAACAGAAACGTAGGTATATATTAGTATACTTTTATGAGTATATTATCTGCTTGAAAGAATTTCCGAGAGCATCTTCGTTAAAAATTAGTCCCAGTAAATTAATGCCGAGGTGCACAAATTTTCTTATTAATATAATATTTAAAAAAACTTTTTTAAATTAAAAAAATATATGCCAACTGCTAAAAAGTCTTGAATATTATATTCTTCTTAAAAGAATATTATATTCTTCCCTTTCAAGCACGGTGGAAATCCAGATTCCCACCTCTTTGTAGAATTACAAAAATTTGCAACAAAATTAAATTTTAATTACTTGAGAAAAATTTAATTTTGTTGCAAATTTTTGCGGTTTTACTGCGAGTGAACATTCAAAAGGCAAACAATTTGTACAGTATATGTACTACAGATGGAGGTTACTTTATGTTCGCTGATTTTATTACTAATATTTTGCTTTTTAGTCATTTTGGATCCGCTATTTTAAATTTCGAAAATCTGAGATTCGTAATCAGCGATCCTGAAAACTCTCGAGCAATAAATTTCAACTGAATTCTACGTAAAGAAAAATGTATGCTTCAAAGGGTTAATAAAAAACAGATATGAAATAAATATAATTAGCCAAATATTTCATCACTCAAACAAAATGTCGAAAAAGCTTATTTGTAAAAGCCGGGTAATTCTGAAACGTATAAGACGGATTGAAAGTGATTGAACTAATCAACTGGATTATAATGAAAAAAAAATTTGATGTGCCGGATCGCATTAAAACGCAATATTCCAAGACCTTATTTTCATAATATGGAAGATGCTTTAATATTGTCTTTTACTAGTAAAAAATACATGAATTAAAGAGTAGGCGCAAGTTTCTGTGCATTTTTTCTCATCTTATTACACTACAAATAATTATCTATTACTTATTTTTTTACATATATTTTACTGTTTTCCATATTAAAAGTTCGGGGCACCATAAATCACACATTGAGTATTTATGAAAAAATAAGTTTTCAATACAAATTAATGTACACTGAAAAAAATTTCTAGTTGAAAATGGACGAATCAAAATTTTCTGATTAAATTTATTAGAATTCTAGTTGAAATGACCGCAATTCTGGTTAATACAATATTTCTGGTAAAATCTATCAGAATTATCATTTTTACCAAAATAATTATATAAATTAGAATTCTACTTATCTCAACTACAATTCTAGCAGATTTAACTAGAAAATTCTGATTCATCTATTTTTTACTAGAATTAATCCTACCAGATTATTTTTCTCAGTGTATGCGCTAGAACGATAGTTTAGAAGCTTAAGCAATTAATTTTATTTTACCTTCTAAGTTTTGTATTCTATCTATTCACTGATTAATATAGGTTTATGTATGGATTTTTTATAATTATTAATTTCATTTGTTATAATTATTAATTGTAGTTTCGTTATATTCAGTGACTATGTTAAGATTGTGTAAATTAATTGAAATTCCTTTTCACAACGTTTATTATTGTTATTTCTTGTATAAACCTACTTTTTATTCAGCTATTCGTGAATGACATTTGCTCATATTTTTTTAGTTGCATTTTAATTTGTAATAAAGCCTAATAATTTTCAAAAATTAGAAGAAAAAAATAGTTTTTTCTTAAACATTATATGTACATAAGTATATTCAACTCACTCTTCAAAAATAATGTAATAGAAATATAAATTCAACTGTATGTAAAATACTATAAGAAACAATAATAGTTGTTTAATTATGATACGCGGATTATCTGATATAAATTTTTTATTTAAACGCTGCAAAAGTGCCACAAGCATGCAGGCAAAGATATTTTTGTAATAGTTGCAAAGCTAAAACAAATCTCTCTGGATATGCCTTCAGCTTGGACCTTGGACCATTACAGAATAAATTCTCTCTCCTAGTGAATGCTGCTTATTTAATTTAAAGCGTAACTTCGGTGAAATGACGTAAAAGAAAAGACAACGAGGAAGAAGAAACCGGTGGCGTCTTAGCGAAAGTTTGTGTAGCCTAAATTGCGACTAAACAAGAATCTGAAAGGATTTACCTCGTCGAACGAGATCGTTAGTGTACGATGCTGCACAACTCCTACGCTAATATAAATGCAATTAACAGCATTTCTTGTAGTTCACAGTAAAAGGTAAAATTAAATTAATTAATTTATACAAGCATAATGTAACGTAAAAGCAAACACTGGAATTATTATATTAATGCAAAATGAATTATTTATAATATATTTTGATACATACGGCATACCTGCGGTCGTTTTGAAAAATTTCAAAAGAAAAATATATTTGTTTAGCAAATAGCTATTTAACAATTAGCCGAATTTTAATATTATTAAATATTAATATTATTAGTCTTGATAATTTTATAATATTTGGTCTTGATAATTTTATAAAAACAGTTTAATAAAAAATCAAATATTACATTCATAATTATTTTAGCGTGTTACCAACGGTTCGAATTAACAGAAAATGTACTCGACACAAATCGTAACATAATTCAAGCGACACCTCTATAATGCCAACCATGTATAATGCTGCAAAGACAATTAACGAACAATTTAATTGGTACGATTATTTCCATGACAATTATAATCCAGCGTTTTAATCCAGCTTAAAGTCACTGTGATTATTCATTGCACACGCAATTACGGTGATTCTGCATTACAGTAGACGATAACTTGCCGGGAGCTCGTTTCACCTCGCTCGTATAGCTCCCCTCGAATACAAGTGCGAAGTAGCACAAGTCAGGGAAGAGGTCGACGTTGATGTTATGACGCTTAGAGAAGCTAAGTTGGCTGGCAAGGCGGGTTAACGGGAAAAGCGATTGTCAGCTAACTTAAAGCTCTGGAAATGTTATTAACGGCACGCTCAATAGGCCTCTGGTTCGTTTGTTCTGTGAATTGTGAATTCATCAGAGCGCATCCAAGCGCATTGTCGTTCCATTCGAATCGATGCATGATCGATTAAACCTAATCAAGCGGCGATCAGCGACCATTTGAGGTCAGAAGATATATTCGCAAAACGTATAAATAATTATGTGTTACTTAAATATATATATATATATATATATATATATATATAGTACATCAGATAGAGAAAATATTAGAGAAACTTGAGAAATAAATCCGCATTAATTTAAAAATTTTAAATTCGTGGAGAATAAGCTAGTCTTGTTATCAGTTCGCGAAAGTTAATTAAAAAACCGTAATTGAATCGTGCAGAGAATAAAAAGTTTCGCATAAAATGCGATTATTAAAAGAAGCCAAGAATATTCCGTCATCCAAATTAATTGACGTGTTATTTTACTACGATTACCTTCATTAGATACATATCTCATTAGTCCTGTTCGGATATTGTAAATCCTATTCAAAGTTACAAATGATAAAAGAGAAAAATAAAAAAAAGATGACACATATTTTCTACATTTACATTGCGTGATAATGAAAACTGCAACCGAAATAGTAAGATTCAAATAATGGAATTCGAACGATTTTCAATTGCAATTAGCTGACGAGTGAAAGACAAATATCGTTAAAAGTTGCCGCTTATTTTGAATCATAACAAGGCGAGAAACAGCCTAAGAAAAAAATTATCAGATTTTGTAAGATGATTATTGAAATCGTGCAATAGCGGTTTCTGATAGAGGCGGTTGTGATGGACTAAATCAAAGTGCACGGAATGTAATTATGGTGCATCAAGGCATAATGATTTGTGTAGTGAGTAGCACATAATCACTGCACAATTGATAGGATAATTAATCCCAAGATCTAACTGAATATCATCGAATATCCATACAGAAAAAAACAATATTTTGCTAAAGTGTCTAAAAATTTAAGCAGATATAGCCTCGAAAATAATTTTGTTAAACCATCAAAATAATTATGTAAAAAATTGAAGCATGATGAGCAATGCTATAAAAAAAAATTTAACGTTCTAGCAATTGAAAATTTAAGATTGTTACATATTTATGTTAATATTTAATTTTAGATCTGTATTTAGCTAAATTTTTAGATATTTCAGAAAAATCGTTTTTTCCGCATGTTTGACAATTAAGTGATAAGCAGTTAATAATTATTTTATATTTTGTGCGAAGTGAAAAAAATCTCATTTTGATGTTAGAAAATTTATTTTCAAAGTTTCACTAAATAATTACGATGATTACGTAAAACGTTTGAGAAACTGTGATAAATTAATAATGCGCATCGTAACGTAGCGTTAATTTCATGGCAGTATAGCTTAAATCGTGGACGCGTCAACAAATGGTGTGCCCGGGAGTTTAATTAGTATACAAAGCGCGTAGTTAGAGAGAAGTTATTACTCTCGTTCTATAATGTCGTGGTATTATTATCATCTTTACGAATTTAGCGCTAAACTTTCGCCGTCCGATTTTCTCGCGAATATGTAGCGGAATATATCGTTCGCATAATTGTTATTGAACAAGTCGCATTATGTTGTAATAGGTGACATAGTTCAGTAATTAGAGTTTGCTCCATTTATAGACATTACCTTGTTGGCGAATTATTAAATGGCTTAGGAACAGGTCTGCTAAACTTCAGCGTCATTCGCCATATCGTAATATGCAAATGTAATTGGCGTATCCAATTTCGTTTCTTGGATAGCCACAGATAATTACCATTCGAATATTCTGAGTATGTGACACAATAATCAATTGCCTGTCAATTAGCTTGAAAATTAATACAGGAATTAATATATCCGGCATCTCAAGTTTATTTATTATTTTTCTCGCCACTTTATATAACAAGGTGTCGATATCATTTAAAATTATAATTTAGTATTATCCTAGTGAAAGAAAAAGAAAACCATAGGAGGAGATAAATTAAAAAACTAAATAACTTTAAATAAAACATTAATGTAGCATTAATTATATATGTAATAATTTAATGCTTAATAATTTTCAACATAAATTGATGAATAAATAATAAAAAAATATATAAAATATAGGATATATATTTATGACACATATAATTGTATATTATATTAGGTGTTGGAATTAATTCGTAGCGTTTTTAATGAAAGAATGTTATTTATTTCACATGAGCATTAAAAAATACATTAATGAAAGTACTTCCCATCACTTGTAAAACGCTACGAATTAATTCCAACACCTAATATAAAATATAGAATATATATTTATGACACATATAATTGTATATTATATATTATATAAACACGTAATTATTTTATGGTAAAATATGATATCATATTAAAATAATGTAATTTTACTAAATTTCCAATTATATAATAATAAAATAGTCAGTAATAAAAAGAAATCATAATAATAATTTTCCAAATGAAGGAATATCTCAAATATACCAAATAAAAAATAAAATTTAATAAACAATTTAAGAAAGAAACGTATCTAAAATCGATATTGCGAAAACTGTTCAGAAGAACACATCAATATTCTCCTTATCTGAAGTCTATTTTATTCCATTTTCTAACTTCATTCTCTAACTCCGTATATCGAATTATACCGCATGAGAAGTTCATCCTTCTCGAATTCCGGGTGCAAACTCTTTCACCCGATTCCACTTTCTGATCCGCGGCTAGCAAAGTTATTCTCGAAACTTCGTAGCAGGCGTATGGCGCTCTCTTTCGTTATCCATGATAATCAAGTCTATTAACGAGATTTCCGCGAGATCGGGAAATTGCGATTTTCGCGAAATCTATTTCATGCGTTGCGTTTTATCGCGGAAGTAATTCTAGCGAGAATTGCCAATCGCATAAAAATTCCCGAAATCGCTCTTTTCATATTTCTCTGCGGCAATCTTAGAATGTAAAAACTTTGCGAATAAAATCGTACTGCTAATATTAAAT
Source organism: Acromyrmex echinatior (assembly GCF_024713525.1). NCBI lineage: Eukaryota > Metazoa > Arthropoda > Insecta > Hymenoptera > Formicidae > Acromyrmex > Acromyrmex echinatior. The sequence goes on from NC_141852.1 coordinate 21,873,080, forward strand.
CTTTATAACATGTATACGAAACTTTAAGTTTGCGAATTGGATTCTCGTATTTATATTGTAAAAAGAATTGAGTAAAAAAAATATCGATAAATTACGTATATATTTATGTAATTTTATACATATATTGATAATTTCTTTCTTTTTCTTACACATAAATCATTCAAAAATTTAATTTCATTTGAAATAAATAAAATAAACAAACATTAAGATTGAAATTAAAGTAGATTTGACTTTTTCCTCACGATTTATATAAATTGTAGAACGATCTCTCTCTGAGAAGACATATATACGTGTATATGTGCTCTTAATTTACACAAACTTGCTTAATTTACGCAAACTTCCATCTATTATATATAAACGCATCCCGTTTCACTCTCCTGTCTGCCTCTACTTCGATCAACCAGAGGGTTTAAAGCATTTAATACCCTTCATGTTAGGCTGAAGATAATGAAGGATACATGCTACAACGGTACCTACATCCATCGTTATATACCACATCTATCACTTGTTGCGTTAATAAAATGTTTTTGGAAACATGAACTGGAAATTATGAAATTTACATAACAATATTGTTACAAGATTCATTTTAACAATAAGAATAAGATTCTTTCTTCGTTTATTTGTATAAAATGTTTCGTATTTCTTATTTTTGCTTTATCATGTAAATCTTTGATAAAATAATAATATATGTGTAATATATAAGAAAGGAAAAGAGAGAGAGAGATTTGTATTTTAAAAAATTATTTTTGTGTCTTAAAAAGTATGCTTTTTGTGATAAAATTAATTCGATAGAGGATAAAATAAAAATTAAAAAAAAATGATATATATAGGAAATATAAATGTAAATATTCAAAGAGACAGTAAAACGAGTGCATATCTGTCGATAAGAACCAGTCGATTGTTTACCACGGAAACGAATATTATTTTGTCATATCGTTATATTTGTAGTACCTTCTAGAATTTTCATAAATGTGTTTGTGTATACACAGCATAATCCTCGGATTTCGTCCCGTGACCTTTTCACGTTTCTGTACACCGGCAATAAATCTCTTCCCACATGATTCTTGACATTCTTCTTTATTCTTTGTTAACTTTATTATAAAACAAATTATAGGGGATTCAGTTTCCTTATCTTTGTATGGTTATACATTGACTATCTAAATTACTTGTTGGTTTAACCGCTTTTTAACATCTTTTTTTTCTAGATTTCCACTAGGATCATTTTATTGAAATGTTCTCCCTCTTTTTCTTCTCTTTCTCGCAAAGTAGAGTAGTTCTCTTTCAATTCCGAACAGATCCAGGATGCTTATAAGAATCATAGCCCGTCCACAACGAAGCCGATTCCGACTAAGTAGGTAAATGCAGATATAACCGGATGTACATATCTCCGAGCAAATGAGGTTGATGGTTTGAAACAAGATAAATACCTACGGCGCGAAACGATATTTAGCTTTACCCATAACTAGCTTCAAACCCCGTGATTTCTGCAAGTCTGTATTTTCTTCAATGATGCGCGATGGTGTAACTACATGACACAACGCAAGAGCATTTTCAGAAAACTTATTTACCTTATTTACCTTGTCGAATATTAATAACCGACTGCTTTATTAATATTATATATTTTTAATTAATAATTGTATATGAATATGTATATATATATATATATACATATATATATACATATATATATATACACATATATTATATATATTGGGTCATTTAAAAAGTATCCGCGATTTTTTCATTCAAAAATTGAACAAAAAACCGCGGATACTTTTTAAATGACCTAATACACACACACACACACACACACACACACACACAAAATTTTGTAAATTACAAAAATTTATGAAAAGTAAGCAAAAAAAATTAGGAGTTAAAGAGACGTATAGTTATATACCAGGTATTTAAAAAAAATTGTTCAGTATTTATACGCGTAGACGAGATACAGATTACTAAAGCCATCTATTGGAAAAATAATGGATTTCTTTTTACTACACCTAATATATATATATATATATATATATATATATATAAATATATAATACACATATATATGTAAATACACACACACACACACACACACATATACATATACATTTTACTGAATAAAAAAAACCTTAACGAACATAAGTCGAAAGTTTAATTGCTTCTGAGATATAAATTGCATTTTTATATGTTACCATCATAAATAACTTACTAGCTTCTATGTGTTGTATGCAATGTTAACCTCAGTATTTATAAATCGCGTTCTAAATGTTAATAAAATGTCGCATTCAATTTCTATACACACTTTAAGCATAACAGAAGATTTCATCGACAATCAGTCAGTTGTCATTAATCAGCGAAGTCTATATATTATGATGATTATGATGATTACATGATTATAAAGTATCGTGCTAAAAATGTCAAATTATTTTAATTAAGAAATAGCAGGTATGTGTTTTTTGTATGATAGTGTCAATGGAAATTATTCATGCCAGGAAGTCATTCATAATGCTAACATAGAAAAATATTTATGTCTCAGAAACGGTTAAGCTTTCAACCTATTTACGTACCTATTTTACCTATTTACGTACTTTATACACATTTCAGTGTATATAATATCAATATTACGTCATTTCTTTAACACAAATAAAATATTAAATAAAATATTAAATCTGATTAATAAAAATAATGTTATATTTTATAATATTATGTTTTTATAATAAAGAAAGGAGGAGAATTTAACGTCGTGCATTTTAAATTTTCATTTCCTAGAAAATTCTAACGAGATTTTACGTTTTCAGTATTTTAATCAGACGATAAGAGTCTGCAGAGAAAGATAGAATGAAAGTAAAAGAGAGATGAAAGGTTAGATTACAATATGGTAAGTGATTAAAAACAGCGAGTCACTGCGAGACTTTTAAAAAGAGGATAATAATGAAACATAAAAAGGTACCAATTTTCCATTAAGTGCCGTATCAATAACATCAGCATTAAAATAAAAAATAAATATCGTCCAAGAAATTATTCCATTCACATTTTACACTCTACATTATTTTCTCACATAATCAGCTACATTTATTCCTGTGCATATTTTCAATTCATTATCATAAAATAACCAAAGGATTTTATCGTAATTTATATCGTTCATATGGATATCAAGAATTACAATATTTTAATTCATTCGTCATTATTGTAAGATGATTATTATATAATAATTGCGCAAAATGTTCAAAAAGAAATATTAAGTGTGGACTTTGAAAACAGCTTGAAATAGCGTAACAATAAAGTAAAAGAATATGAATGTAATAAATTAAAAAAAAAATGCTTCGTTTCACATACAAATTTACTATTTCAATCTATATTCGCGAGAAATTTTCATAGTTTTTTTTGATAATATAGTTTAATTCTTCATGAAAAAGTAAGGAAACTTGAAAAAATGTTATAAGTAAATTTAATTTATAATTTAGATTGGTATATCTCAAAGATTCAAAACCTATTCAATATTCAGGTATAAAGTGAGACTATGCATTGTAATGCATCATGATTCATCGAGTTTCTCTTCCTCGCAGCAACGAATGGATAAATAACTTCCGCGATGGAGTTTCTCCACAAGAGATGACAATACATAGAATCACAGGCGATTTCTGGTAACAACCAACAATGAGAATTGTGAGTAGTTCAACATAGAAATCAGCCGCCTGCTGAAATGTGTATAATCCGGACTGTGATAATCATGATCTGCCCATGATCCATCCGCGCACGCCTGGTGATTTTTTCACAAACTTGGATGAGAGGACAGAGAGGAAAGTTTGACGATCAAATGTACGTATCGAGCAATGCGGAGCAGAATGGAATAGTGAGCGAATATCAGTAAGGCCCGAAGGCAACTACTAATCTACCTTCGGCAAACTAAGTTACCGATTTCCTCGAAAAGTAAGTAAAAGATAACGCCGCAGTCTAAGTTTTTACACTCATCATTAGGTTTCAGATTTTTCTTATCTCTAACCGCAACAATCTAACAGAAGTATTATGGATATACGTAATAAACTATAATTTACCTATGATAAACTCGTAAATATTTTTTTTAGGACAGAGCGTAAATAATCTTATACATTTATAGCATTATAAATGAGATTACTCTAAGAAATAAATTAGAAATAATTATCAATAATATGTCATGATTTTTAATGTAATTTATCTAATCAATTTTATTATATATTATACGTTATAGTTTTTAATAAGCACTAAAATTAATCATTTTTTCACAATTGTCGATATCTATTTGTCGCTTACATGGTATATTTAAAATGAATAGAGAAACAATATTGCAATTCTGTTATCTATTTGCCCCCTGAAAGTAAATTTATGGAAAAGTATTTTATTTTCAGTTATATAATACTTTTCTATAAATCTCTGTTTAAATTTTTTCTTTATGAAAATATCAATCTGATTTTACTGAAAAATCTAAAATATTTCTTCACGTATTTTCTCAACGTAAAATATATAATTCAACGCAATCTACATTCTAAATGAGACGTAACAAATTCTTTTTCTTTTCTTTTATGCACTTTTCAAATTATCTCTTAAAATTTTTATTGTAGATGATATCAAACAGTATTGACATATTATATTTTATATGTATAATATATACATATATATTTTATATATGCATATATAGACATCTTAAATACAAATATTTTTCTTTTATTGTCATACAAAACAAAAAACATTGCAGAGCTGAAAGAGACACTGATCGTAATATTTCATCTTTTTGTTTTTTTTCACAGTATTATTTAATAATACAAACGTCGCAATATTTAATTCCCTTTCCCGCTTTATTGCTGTCTACTTCAATTATCGTTCGTCGTAACTTATCGCGACTTCCGTTATTTCACTCATTTATCTTCGGTAAAAACGAGCATTTTTCCACAATGCATCAGCTGAACAAACATGTAAAATAATGAATTCGTCATGTCGAATTCTAGCTTTATCAACATAAACGAGGATACTCAATGATATATTTTAATTTTCTGTCACGAGAGAGAGAGAGAGAGAGAAAGAATCAATATTTACATTCCTTATTTTTTCTTAGGTTGATCCTTTCTTGCTTCCCTAGATTGTTTTTCCTTTATTATCTTGATGAAAATTCATTAAACAAATATTAATCGTCCGCAGTTAGTTTTTAAAATATCATTTTGCGCCGATGTATGAAGCAGAAGTCATTTCATTTTTTGAAGAACTTGAACGAATATTCAGTAGTATGATCATTACATTAGTCAGACAACTAATACAATCCAGTCATTATTTCCTTGTGTTTCAAAAAAGGTTTATATAATGATTTGTAATACATATTTTGCATATATGCCATTTTTTTCTTTTGGTAAAAGAATAAAAAAAAATCTTTCGTTAATGTATATAACTAAAAATTCAATACACTTTTTATAAAGAAATCAGCTTCTGTCAAATTGGCTGAATTTTTTATATGTGGTTGCTTTTATGATCAAAAGTCACAATATCATGACTTCAACTTTTACGGTAATTAATAATCTGGATTTAGTAATATGAGGACAATAAATATTTAACGAAATAAATACATTATGCTTATTATGATATTATTCATAACAAATAAAGATTTTAATATAATGTTTTTTTATTGCGATTTTTTAATGAAATTGCATATTCAAAGATTTATAAAGAACAGTTCTTGAAAAAAAAAAGAAAATATATTCAAAAAGAAAAAACAATATCCATTTTATTATACATTTCATATTTTCTCTCGCCACTATATATAATATAAAAATATCCCAGGTGATATCCCTGTTCCCGAGTTAATAATATGTCATCGTATATACGATACTGGTCGTGATATGACGTTAAAAGAGGTGTCACTAGAAAATTTAAAGAACTGTTCCAGAAATTTGAGAACGGCATCATTCAACGCGTTCCTTTCAACACACCTCCCCTACGCACACTACACGCATGTAATATGTAGCCTTTTTCGTCTCTCATCTCCAACAGAATTCCTTCCAACGTTCTAAAATGTTTACCGTATAATATTCTAAGGAAATAGATTGTCCCTGCGGTACTGGTAAATAAAATGGAAATGTGCGATCGCTTGTGCGTTCCTCATCGCTATCTGAGACAAGATTCAAAGAAAAGTTTCTCCACAATGCTGGCAGACGTGCATGTCTCAATTTCACCTTTCTCTCTCGTTCTGAATAAATAAAATACTTGGCCTCCGACGTGCTGAGAGAGTATCATGATATTAATATAATTTATGAAACTACTTAGTTATGACAGAAATGTCGCTACATTCCAGTAAACGAGGTGTTGCTGAATGAAATAAATGCATTTGAGAAAATTAAAGAAGATTACGCTCCTCACAGCGTCTTGCGCTGACAGATTTTACAAAGAAAAATATAACGACTGTACTTGTATAAAGAACTTAATGTTTATAAGTAAGAAATTACTATTGAGTAATTTTTTATTAATTTGCGCAGCGTTAAAATTACAAATAAAATCAAACTAATCTGATATTGGTTAACTTCTATCTAAAGCTGTTAAATCTGAGAAAATACGCTTTACAACTTAATTTTTATATAATTTTTACATAATTCCGATGATCATTTATACCACGTGGTAACTTCTACAGCTTTCAAAATTCTTTTCTCAAGTTTTAAAATATTAGTGAAGAAAATACGATAATATTAAGAAAAATCGAAACTTTGCTATAAACGTGCACTTTAAGAAAACGATCGTCTTAGTTGAACCCCACTGGCTATTTTAATGCCGCTATTCTCTCTCTTTTACGTCTGCATCTAACGCCCATTTCCGCTTGACGTCCCCTCAATCCTGCTTTGCATGTGCACTCCTTGTCCTTCCGCTTTGCACGTGGTCTTTCACCTGCCTATCAAATGAAGGAAATTGCGCACTGTGAGAAAATATTTGCTTCGCAACGTGATATATCCACGGAGATGCACTAGTCAAACGACAATAATTCACACTGGATACGCGAACGGGAAATTATCTTGTGTCATCCTGCTCGTCGTAATAACGTGGATTATAGTAATCCGAGGAAAGTGTCCAATCGCAGTTTTTCCTCGTTAACAAGATGCACGCGGACAGCTACGCGAAATTTTTTATCGGACATGCCTTTTCGTAACAAGTACATTATAAAAGATGTATTCGTAAAGAAAAAGAAAAGAAACAAGACTTAACACAGAACCGGAGATGCACTGAATCAAATGGGATATTTGTTTAATAAAAATTTAAAAAGAAATCGCTATTCTCTTCGTCACTTTAAAACTTTTAGCATCTCGAACGTCTTATTAATGAAGTTTTGAGAGTTAAATTTTTATTGAAGTAAAACGCGCGAAAAGAACGTGCGAAATTAAATTAAATGCTTGTTCTTTTCTAGATTATTCGTCAATACCGTTCAATATTAAATAAATCTGTAATGAAATCTTTATTGCAATTTTAATATATGCGTTAATTAGAAAGAATAACTTCCATTAAAAATATTATTATTGTTGTACAAAATAATTGAAAAATAATATTATACAAGATATACTTACGTAGGCGGAAAGATATACTTAAGTAGGAGAAAATATGAATTTCATTACATTGGAATTAAGACAATGGAATTTTACTCTACGTAAAAAATTACTTCTATTTTAATTTCAAGATTTACAGTCTTCTATATACATATTTTGGTACAACAAGTAATATTTGTTAAGGAAAGAAAATATGACGCTCTCTCTCTCTCTCTCTCTCTCTCTCTCTCTCTCTCTCTCTCTCTCTCTCTTTCGAGGAATGTTGTATAAAAAAATTCGCCTTTTTTTCTGTACAAAAGCATTCAATAAAGCTGAAATTGCCCCGTGTCGTGCAACTCGTAATCCTCATTTGTCTATCGTGTACACACAATCGCATTTCGGCGTCGATGATTTCATCAGTAAGGTTAATAAAGCAATGATGATGCTGCAGTAACTCCACAAATTAACAGATGGAATATTTTTGTGAAACGAAAAACACCGATCGATGAAGGCGTAGGTTTCAGAGAGTCATTGATAAGCTCTGCTTATTATTCCGCGGCTGTAACTTTAAGATCGGCATGAATAGAGGAACAAATCAGCGGAACAAATTTTCTATAAAGCTGGACTAACGAAATAATATCGGTTTCAAAATTTACCGAACGTACAAAGCATTAAGCAATGGATCTTATTATTCTTTATTAAAAAAGAATTGATATTAAAAAAAAAGAGGAGAGAGAGAGAAAGAGAGAGAGAAGCTAGAAATCATCATTCATTTAGCACCCTAGGAATAAATGTCCTTGAAGCGCTTTTAAAAACAAAAAATATAGAAAAACATATTAAAATAAATTTTTGCAAAATTATCAAATGCCAAAGAATCTACAAAGGAACATTAAGAAATTACATTATAAAAAAAGTTATAAAAAAACCATTATAAAATAAAAACCATTCAGTAAACAATATTGATAATTAAATGATATGCTTAACGCTTTTGATCAATAACTGGAGAAACAGATAAGATAACCATAGAGTTTACGTTTAAAGATGAAGAGAGAGGATTCGTTTTAAATGTCAGAGAGAATTTTGTTCCAGAAAATTCCACAGCGACGCATTTAAAGAATTTTTTGAAGAATTCGGTATGAAAGAGGTAGAATTATTCATGATAAAATTGTGTACAAAATTAAAAAGCTTTAATGTTTATGAAATAAAAGTAATACAAAAATTTTACCTCAAGAATTTCTTTTAATTAGAAAATTTTACAAGATGGAAAGTTTGCTTTAAAGTTTTAATAGTTCTAATTAAAAAAAATTAATGTAATTAGAAATGTATTAAATTACATGTAGTAGAAATAACATCGCGTTTTGTAATGTTTTAAAATTATTATGTTTTTGTACTCTAATTTGCTTTACAAAAATATAAAAACATAAATATACACTGTTCGTCTTTATGTGTCGTTTTATTTGTAATCACAGTATTTTAGGCTTATTATGAAATATATATATATCGCGAATTTTTAACCAGCTTTAAATTTTTATTTTTTCTATGTACGAATGTATGATGGCAATTTTAATATTTTTATTCTATATATCGATGAGGTAAACACTTAATCTTCTGTTAAAGATTACAAAACTTTTAAAAAAATTTAAATTGCAAATATTATTTTTTTGAAATATTCATATAACACTTTCTTTATAAAATAAACTTTTTATTTTGTGATATAATATATGCAAAGGAAAGATGGATTAAAAGCCCGATAAACAAAAACATAGAAGTATCTCGAGGTCGTAGAAACTTGGTGTCAATTAAGACTTATATTGGTTGGTGATCGATAACGAAGGTAATCACCAAGGATAAGAATTCAACATTATGCAGAATTTAAATAAATTTTATTGTACGCGCAAACAATTATATCGGTCGACGTAATTAAATTAATAGCAAAAATCATTTAAATTAGCTATGCAAAGCTTTACTAATCGATTTTAATCTTTTACATTAGATCAATAAAAGTGGCACATGCAATCAATCAAATTACTAATTTACATTAACTTCCTGGCAGTAATATGAATTATCTGATTTTGCTTTACAACTGTAGTAAAGCTTCAATAACTGCGTCAGCAGCGTACGATAAATAAACTTTATTTCCGACTTCAGACAACAAAATGTATCTCCGATAAACGGATAATCTCTATTCAACTAACAAATTGTGAATGGAATTTATTAATTACATCGGTAATTGCCTATTTGTCATAAGATGATAATAAAATATCAATTTCTCTGAAAATTGAAAAATATTCCGATTGACAAATTGTGAATAATCAAATCTATATATTATGGACAATCAATTAGATAAAATAAATGTTTAAGTTAATTAATTAATACATGTGGCAGATAGTCATTGCATGCACAAACAATTAATAATGTATAGCATTATATATCCATTCTGTCGCGCTTTATCATTAATCTTTTTAATCTTTAATCCTTATTACAATATAGGGCCTTTATTCTGTAATTCTTAACGATAGTAACGATTGTCATTGCAGAGCTTTTTTAAAATGTTAAAATCTGTGCAATAACAATATCGTTACTGTCATTAAAAGTTAGAGAAAATAAAATAACAAAGTTACAAAATTAAGTGACAAAAAGAGTATAAGAGAAATAGACAACGCAGTGCATGTGGTGAAGTACCAACAAAACTGCTGTTACAAAGTCTACTAGTAGACAGAATTGGATATAAAAAGTGAGCAGAGCAAGAAGCAAGACATTACACGTAAGCATACGCACTCTCTAAATTCTTTGAAGTAAGATTTCATTTTTTAAATTTCATTCTAAAGAATTTAGAGAATGCGTGTGCTTATGTTAATGTCTTTGCTCTTGGTCTGTTCACTGTTGGCGAGCAAGATTGCATGGCAGTATTTCCATTTTTTTGAAGTGGAGTGAGATTTCATTTTTTTGGAGCAAGATTCATTTCAAAAAATTTAGAGAGTTACAATATACAAAAATTTACACATAATACATCAAATAATCGTAAGCCCTATCATGAATCAGTTTACCGCATCGCACAGAGAATAATATTTCTTCTCCTCGTTTGAGATCACTTGAATTTCCTCCAGCGAATTAACGCGGCAGCATTTAGCGTACCATTCGGAAATTCATCGATATTCACGATGATTGTTGTAGTTCGTCATTTGATACAGTCACGCAAAATAGACATCGAGATATTACCGCGCCCTAAATAACGAATGAATAAACGAGAAAAAATCGCGCCTACGTTCGCGCTCATTAATCATTCTTGACATTCGTAGTGAGATTCTTCCCTTTTTTTTATCGCACTTTGGTTAGAGAACAGTTTCCACTTGTTTTTCCAGTATAAAGACCAGCACGGCTACTCCGATTGTACTCCCCCGAGTTTGTTTTGACCGACGCAATAAAACCGCGAGCTACTTTACAGAAACTTTACAGAACGAGGAAAATAGATTCGGGGAAAACGCGCGAGTGTTTCCCGACACCAATTTAAGATAGTCTTTACTTTGCGGAGCGAACGCATGAAGTTTTTCGCTCAGTTCATGATTAAACTTTAGATATTTCTCGAATTTATCAGGCAGCACGACTGCCAGCAAACCTTACGAAATATATGCAATATATCTTCAATCCTCCAACCTCTGCCAAGCAAATTACGTTTTTGTTTGACAAAACTACATTAAAAATTCTTGATACCGTGCAATCATTTTTCACTTCACGACATTGAATAAACACAGATATATTTCTTAACGTAAGTTATTTTAATAGTCCTTTATGCTTTAGTACATACTTTTCCTGCGTTTCCTGTCGCGCATAGTAATTTTATCCGTATTTAGTCAGAGATTAAATTACGAAGAATTACAATTCCAAGAAGAATAAAAAGTATTCAGAACAGATGTCATCGTTGTATTCTATGATTGTAATTACGTTTGTCCTGAGTTGTTTCCCAACTGGTGCAATAAAGTCTGATTCGTGTTTTGTAAGAAGATACGAGTGGCAAATAAATTCGCACCCTCTGATTTGCTATGTCAATTTTCTAATTCGGCAAAACCGCGGAAGTTAAAACGCTATTAATTATCAAATTAAAGTAAAACAAGTAAAATTAAACAATAATGTAGAAACAGTGTAATTGACTTTTTCATTTTATAAGCGCTATGGATTTGAAAAATGTATATAGAAAAAAATATATAACACATTTTGTTTCAATTAATTATACGTGAAAATTAAGTATTCTTCAACGTTTTCAACAAATAACAAAACTTGCACCGGTTGTTTTTTAGTAGCAGTTATTTCTGATACTATTAAAAAACGAGGTACTCACACAACATTTCATCGCCGTCCCACGACGGGAGTTACCATAGTCTACAAATAGTCCGCAGTCATCATAATAAGACTGCGTTTGAGTTTTCAAGGAGATAAATTCAAGAAGCGTAGAAACACAAAGTTTTTTTACTGTGATGCGCAACTCATACAAACAATATTATGATTAAATTCTCTTTACTATGTTAAAATAGAACTCAAACGTACAATGTAATATTTAATTTTAGTCGTATTTCATATTTTAAAAAGAAAAAGAAAAGAGAGAGAAACAAAAGAAAAGAGAAAGAGATTTACTTGGCAAGAAAGCCTAAATAATAAATTTCCACATAAATGTCAATTTTATCATATTATTTACATAATCAAATTCGAAGATATTATAATACAAATCTTTTTAATATGAATCTAAAGTGGAATCTGTGCGAAAATTGCAATTTATCATGCATATTAAATTTATGTTCATGCTAAAATCATTCTCGGATTAAATAAAATGTTCAGTCGTGGACAATTTGTATTAAAAAATGTTGGAAAATTTATGTTAAATTTAACAAATTTCACGTGTCCCAAACAGTTCACTCAAATTTTTTGTGTTAATTTAACACAAGATGAATATGTTAAAAAATAATATAAATAATGTAAAAAAGAAATAAACATAAAAAAAGGTAATACTGACACAGTTTATAATCAAACTGTGGAAGCGTACTTTTTCAGTAAAATTAATATTTATGACATTTTAAAGTCACACGCATTCGCACGCATTTTATCTATTTATCTTACAATTTACGTTTTTAACCACATTATTTTTATGTTGTTTACTCATAAACTGTTATTTTGACACTAAGAAATATTGCATATCAATTTAACACAAAATATGAAAATAATATAAAAATAAATGAAAATAATATAAAATATGAAAATAATACATTATATCAATAATTACATTATATCAAATTAGCTCTCAAATATATGTTAAAAATTTAATACAAAATTTTAACAAAAATTTGAGATTTTTTTAACACTATCAAACTATTTTCAACACAAATACAAAATGTTCTTTACTGTAACGAAAATCAGCTGTGAAGATTGAGGTCGTAAAAGATATCTAGAAAAGAATGAAACGACCGAAGAAAGTAGTCAGTGATCAACATGGTCAGACGTCATTCGCGTTTATTCGCTGTTTTTTACTTACTTAACGCCACTGCATCTCTCGACATCCTCTTGACCATTTCATTCTGCAGTAATCTGAGACTATTTAAACCAACCGACTTTAATAACACTTGCTTCACTCCAAAATTTATCGCATCAAATTTTTTTCGCTTAAATCTCTACGATCTAAAATCGATATCGTCTCCTTCGCTATTTCTGCCTTTTTTTTTACTTCGGCGTTGAGTCTTGCATTATTTGCTTTTTCATCGGCGATCTCTCGCGATTCAGAAATCCTTTTTCGAGATTTGGGGTACATTACATACACGCGGGGCACGAAAAACGCGTTGGTACGTTCGCGGGGCACGAAAAACTAATTTAAAGATCGAGCGCTCATGTCAAGTGCGGCGTTTAAAAGTTCGCGTCGAAAAGGAGAAAGAAAAACACTAAAAAGGAGGGAAAAAAAGAGACAGAGAGAAAGAGGGAGAGAAGAAGAAACCCGGCGAAGTCCCGAGGGACGATCGAGAGGAACGAGAGAGAATCGTCCCGGACGCGTCGCGAGTGACGAGCGCACTGAGGATCCGGGCGTCCCGTGCGATTTCAGCCGCATGCGCGATGCAGGACGCAGGCACGTCGCCGGCTCCCGAGTATGTCCTGCTCTGTCCCGCCAGCGCGAATCCCTCATCTTCGCAGATCGTCAGATCTCAGGATGGGCATGAGAAACGCGTGGACGTACATATGTCCTTGGAGGATTCTACACTCGACACAAAACGCGGAAGAATAAATCAAGCCAATGGCCAGGAAAAGGGAAGCCAGGAACGAGTCTCGAGAATGATATGATTAAGAGCTTTATTCTGATATCATATCAAATAAATATAAACTGTCAATAATATTGAGACCTGTCGCCTGAGAGATCTGTATAGACTTTTATGTAGATATTAAATATATTATATTATATTTAACAGATATATGTCAATCGGAAAATAGATTGTAGAATATTCTTTCCCCTTCTATTTCACTTTCTTAACTTACATTTGTACTTGTTCTTATTGTTGTTTTAATTTTTTAAACATAATGATCTCCTTCTGGTGGCGATGAATAATTTTTCCAATTTTAATATGAATTGTATATTTATTGCAATTGGGAAACTTTTATACAACATATACTCATACATGATCTAAGGTCATATACGACTAAAAATTAAATGTGTTAGACTAATTCATAAATTATATAATATTTTCAGTTTTTAAACAACCAACGTCTATCGACCTGTGCAAGTCGATACGACAACTTAATGACTTATACAGTTGCAATGAAGTACTTTTTGATTTGTCAAGATATATCTATCTATAATTATTGAAAGAATTAACATGGTGTGAATACTTTGAAGATTGAAGATTTTGTATAATTGTTAAATTGCGGATTAATATTGTACGACACTGAAGATGATTCGATGAAACGTTTGTATTTAACATGTATTAGATTTTAATGATTTTTAATTGTTAATACCCATAATTGGTAATTACCATCCTGTTGCAACTCGTAGCCTTTTATTACAAAAAAATTATTTATTTTATATGTCCCTTTTATATACTTATATTACAATAATCAGAAAAAGATTTCAGAAACGCTATAATTGTCTTCTGTTTATGATAATAAATAATTTTGATGTCCATTGCTGGACACGCCCTTCCCTTAATTTTTACAGAATGGAAAGCTACTGTAATAACAATGTCATATTTTGAACAATGTTATATTTTGAAACAATGAAATAATGAAAAATAATAATAAATCTTATTAAAAAATTAAACAATTAAAAAAATTGTAAAATTTTAAAAATTAACGCCCTCTAAGATTAATGCATTCTTTTATAGCATTTATATGTATTATACATTTTTTTATTACATAAAAACTCTTTTATTACATAAAACGCTCTACATATAAAAGGATTCGCTGAAATACCTCAAAATCCTTAAGTTTAAGACAAAAATGTTTCAGATAAAAGTAGAACAAGAGACATACTTGGTCACGTTGTTTTTTTTCCCAGATGTTCATAAGACACCTTATGTATAATATATGTATGTATTATATATGTGTATATATGTTTATATATAATCACTTTATATATATATATATATAAAGTCACTTTATATATATATATATATATATATATATATATATAAAATGAGGATTATTAGAATTCACTGCACGGACTCACGGATTATTTTACATTTTTTCGAAAGGGAATCTTTTATTTAATAATTGAAAATTTAAAGTGCTTCTCATTTAATATTTTGAGTTTCTGCGTTTATTTTACCAAACTCGCCACTGTATATCTTTCGTCTTGCTTTGTCTCATATACACATATACATATGTATGTAGACTCATGCCGAGATATTGGTAATATTATTTTCATATTCCCCAGCTGTGCCTCGCCGATAAAAGCACAGAACAGAGTTTGCGACTCGAAAACTACCGCGGAAGAAATTTCTCCATGAAGAACATCCGACTCGGGTCAGCCGACTGTTTGCAAACTGTTCCGGAGCGATAAGGGTTGTTGATACGAGAAATTATTCTGGGTAGATAGCACTGAACTATATATATATATATATTGGAATGGGCATCTCCGCTGTGAACCATAGAAAATCGTGATACCAATTGATCAGCGCTATTTTAATTTGATCAATATAAGAGCGAATCAAAAGTTTTCAGGTGTTGCGCACTTACGTTTAGTGTTCTTTAATGAGATGCATATGTCAGCAAGACATCATCGTGTGTGTGGGATTATATTTGAAAGATTACTTTGAAAGATTATAAAATCGCGTGACTGTAAAATGTGCAAAGCATCAAATGCATGAAGTGCTGTGGATGTGGACAAAGAAGTAAAAAGGACATTTCATTTCACAATTAAAAATTTTTGTATTAAATGTATCAATTCCTGCACATGTGTTGTAACGATGTAGGATATAAAAAGTGTTATTAATGTTATTTTATTGAATGTACTAATAAAATTAAAGTGACATTATTTTTGTTTACATACTATTCATGTCCGTATAGATTTCCATACATCGATCGATACATCGATCGCAGCGCGCGCGTGAACGCTTCTGATTCGCTCAAATATTGTCCCAACTAAAATGGCGGCTGATCAATTGTGGCCACGAATTTTCTCCGATGTTATTTCAGTATATATAGTTCAGTAGTAGATAGTATCCTTTGACTTTCACATACTGTTGATATTCTATCTTTTATTGTAATCCTTATATAAAGAGAGTCTTTGGAATAAATTATTATATTACATTTGTATATATAGAATTACGTATGTACAATTAATTTATAAAAATAAAATTCATCAAAGAAATTATATCTCAAACACTTTCAGTAGGAAACAAGAAGAGTATAAAATAGCTGAATTGAATTGAAGTTAATTAGTCAGTATAGCATTTTTCAGATATCTAATTAAAAGTTTCTTAATACTAATCTTGTCTTTATCTTTCGTATTTTGAGCCAATGTCTTACTTTTTTTCCAAAATAATTGAATTTTAACGAGAACACGTTCTACGCAATTTAGGATTAAGCTGTTATCCGGATGATATGATAAATGTTAATATGTTAATATTTTGAAAGAATGATTATTAATTATAGAATATAAAATGCGGAATAAATCTAACGCTGCGAGAAACATCCGAGTGAGATTTAAATTAAAGCGTCGAAAAACAAGAGAAAAGCTTCACATCCGTTCATGTGCATGTTCAAAATGAAAATAATGAATGTGTATTCGCATGGTATTTTTCAATTTTCGAATTTAATTCGAAGAGCGAGATATTCAAATCGCCTGGTTTTGCGTCGTATCTTAATCCTGTAGTATTTAAGCGCACGAGCATTCATATTGTGAATACCCGGCAATAAAAAACATTCGTGATAAAACGTTTGTTACTTTCTATATGCCCACGCCTCAATGAAAGGTAGAGGAAGGAGGATTGTCTGTCTTTTTATTTAACCGCGATCGAATTTCTAGTGAATCCGCCCACATCTAAGTATTTTGTACAAATTACACGCTGTACGTTTCCACATGTATCAATATATCAAAGGATGACGTTAACTGTGTTCACAGTATCGTCCACAAAGCATCACATTCATCTTAATTGGTGGAGCGCATCTACCGGTAATTACAAACAATTATAATTTGCATCACATAGACGCGCGTTTGAGTTAACGTTGCAAAATATATTGTGGAAACAATGATGCGTAAAATATACATGTAACAAATTATGCATGCATGCGTATGGTATTTAGCAATATAAATATGCAATAATTCGCAGCTAACTTTGTTTTACGTAATCGTTTTTTTTTGCTCTTATTAATTCTTGCATTTATTACAAAATCACAAATAAGCAATAAGAAATATAAGCATTATAATAAGCAATAAGAAGTAAGCATCGTAATAATAGAACTCACCCTCTTGTATTTATCTGTATAAAAAACATTTTTAATCTACCGTTTAATCTCGTTTTATCACATTAATTAAAATTAATTAAAAATATACGTAGCTTTATTGCTTAGCAAATTTGGAAAATCTCGGTTTATTACCTTATCAAAATTCGGATTCCGTTATATGCTCATGCCATTCAGTATGTTAGTACATCATTAAGGACGTTTCTTATAAGCAATATTCGCATTGTACGTGGTTGTAGCAACGTCGGAGTAATAAAATTCAAACTCTTGTACTTATCTGTATAAAAAAACACTTTTAATTTAATTCATTATTTAATGGATTAATTAAAATTATTTTAAAATAATATATAACTAGTACATATATAACTTTATTACTCGATAAATTTGAAAACTCCTGGTTTATTACATTCGGATTATCAAAATTTATATTTTATTAAATATGCTCGTTCCATTTAGTATATTAGAGATATTACTTTTAAACAATAGTTCATAGTCGTAGAAATGTTAAAGTAATAAAGTTTACACTTTTGTACTTATCTATATAAAAATACATATATAATTTTTAATTTGTCTTGTTCAATACATTAATTAAAATTAATTTATAAAGTACCTATGTAACTCTGTTATTCGGTAAATTTGGAAACTCGGTTTATCATTTTCGGACTTTATCAAAATTCTGACTCTATTATATGCTTGTTCCATTTAGTATGTTAGTATGTTTCTCTTAAGCAATATTCGTATTTGTGGCTGCGACGGAGTTTACAGATTGGTGTCCGCACACGCATCGCTGCACCAGAGATGGGCGACATATTCCGGAACTAACAAACAAAACTTCATGTGTGACCACGGTACCGAATAGTGCAATATATTGCGATTCGTTCGGTCAAAGTTCACGTAAGTAAAGGTCGCATGATGTGCTCTATGCTGATGCATCGGAAACGGGATCCATCATGAATATATCTCGAGAGAAACGTCGATTTAGTTTCCCGGGTCAAGATCGTGAGAGGATAGTTATTTTACGTAAAGAGATATGGATAATATATATAGTAAATGTAACAAAATATTTGAATAAGGAAAATTTTTATTAAAAAACCCATATTTGTAAAAAATAAACATTAATTAAATAAAATAAACATTAATAGCAATTTTATACAAAGAATACATTCTGTTCTAACATAAACAAATAAGCTTCGCGTGTATTCCTGATTTTAAAAGCTCAATTTCTCGACTGTGCGAATACTTTTTATATTCCAGCATACAAATAATACAATTAATTTTCGCTTATTTTCAAGATGATATATTTTCTATAATTAATACACATCTTTTTGATATATAATTTTTGAGAAACATGTTATTAATTATTCAAAAAATGACCGTTAATTAGAATCGAATTGACGTCGAATTGATGTCGAAATCATCAATATCGATTTGATAAATCATTTCTTACTGGATAATGTTTATCTTTTTAAAAACAAGGATTAAACAAGGATAAAATACATTTTCCCTGTATGAATATTTTTTACACTCATTATAATACAGTCAAAGTTTACACTCATTATAATACATCAAATCTAAAAAAATAATTTTGTTTTATTCCCCCTATTTTCTAGAACATTTTTAGTAAAAATATAAAATTATGTTTCTAATTTCTTTAAAAATCACAGTACTGAAATTTTGAGCTGACATTTTTTATGAATATTACGTTTATTTGTGTTTTTTTCTCTCCTGTTTTCTTTTTTCTGCAATATGAAATAAAAAAGAAAATTCAATACTATTTTGTTCTAAGTTCTGTTTCTTTTTCATAAATCCATGTTTTCGATTATTAAGTTTCAGCTTGTTAAGAAACTAAACTGATCTTTCCACTCGCATCTATGCGAAATAAGCATACATCTCCAAGGTGTCTGAACAAATTCCAATGGATGTATTGCACGGTGGCAATAAGAGTTTACGGACCTTAGATATCGGCCTAGGTCGAGTGTCAATTAGAACAAGGGTCGTTGGCACGCAGTACAATTAGAGCAAACGTCGAGCACAAAGTGCAGCCTTAACTCGGAATTCTGTTCATATTTATGTTGCACACTTGTATGTAGGTCGCGGTGAATAACATTGATAAAGCCGCCAGGTTGTCGGGAGGAGAAGAGAGAGAGAAAGGGGGCAAAAGATTTCAGCTGCAAGAGATTTCAGAAGAAAATGGCCAAAACAGCCAAGAAAGAGGATAAAGAGATTGATACGTTTAGAACAAAAAATTTCGCGACGCTACGTCGCCAAGCAGCACGGTAACATTATCGTGTATCAACAAATATTTCATACTTACACGAGAATTTATCCTTGATCAAGTTCTCATGTGCCGTAATTATAAGCGGTTATAATTAAATGCGATGCATAAATAATGTTACTATGATTTATCTCTTTGTTTTGCGTTGTATATTAAATGAGGCAAGATATTTTTAAATAAAACATTGAAAATCAACATCATTAAGAGTCGACGATATCTCCCGGCTCTTTTTTGTGCGAACGCAATAAAAACCCATTTTTTCAGAAATTCAACTCATTATAATTTAATTAAATTAATTATATTTTCGTGTTAGATGATGTACTTTTCATTAAAAGTAGATGTAATTATTTGCTTTGCAATAATTAGTTATTACTTATTATATTAATGAGATGTGAAGATTGTGCACTGCGATTCTCATGATTACATTTCGGTCTTTTATCATTTTCTGCCACGTGTATCGAAGCCTGATACACGCGAAATCTGATAAAAGCAAAGCAAGTACCACAATTATGTGCCTAATTCAGTTAATTAAATGACTCTGCGGTAATAATTATGTCGGTCGACTGGTATTTCTACTACGATGAAATTGCGGTTTTCGAAGAATTTCTATGTATCTTCGAATGAGTGTATATGTATAATGAAATGTTAACTGTCGTACATTAATCATTATGGAACTATACTAATTATACTAATTATACTGATTATACTTATCATATTAATTATACTGATTTACAAAAATAATAGATTGAAGTATTTTAAGCAAAAGTTTCCAAAAAACAATTTTATAATATTTTTTATCACTCTCTTTTACTTAATTAGCTCCAAACTGGAAACAGACTATAAATCTTTTCATATTTCAAAAATAAAAAGAATCATTAAAAATATTTAACAATAAAATCTAGCTATTTTAATATAATGTCTCATTATATAATTTTATGATAAAAACTTTCATACCAAGTAATTTTAATAAAAGCGTGGTACACATGAAAATTCTATTTTTACTATCTCGTACCACGTAATTCAGTTAAATCTCTTTATTCATACAGCTTCCAGTTTTATACTATTAAAATTTTATACGAACCTTATTTCGCTCAGACGTACATTATTTTAAACCTATATATAATGTTAGAAATAGACAGGCACGGATGAAAATCGTCGATTGGCGTTTCTACTTTAATTAGTATTAATTTTCTAGAACACATCGCAGAAGAAAACTTATGCTTCGACATTTGAATGATTTTTCGATTCTTTCTGGGAAAGAGAAGGCCAGGAACAAATAGTAAAATTACTGGGAATTGAAATGCCATGGTTCAACGACGAGTTCCGCTACAGTCAGTGCGCTTCCCCGAGGCGGTAATAGCAATGGCTCCGTTTTGTCTGGCAGCAAGAATCTTGGACAGCCAAAAATCGCGTTTATTTGTGTCAACATTTAGGATCGTTAGATTGTTCGCGACTGTTACATGAGCGTTACAGTCGAAAGGTTCGATTGTGGAATCTCATAAGAAAAGGAACAACTAGCTACAGGATGCTACACGTCGCATTGCGAATGGGCGCACTATCGAAATAATAAAAACTTTACGAATTCGTTCTAGTTCCGGAAATTTCCACAGCGTATTTTATTGGATGTGCGACAAAGAAAATTAGATCGCGAAGATATTGCTCAAAGGATTTTAAAACATAAAAACCGACTTTTGTGATTACTATGGATCACAAATAACTCTTTATAAATTTTTAGTATAAAAAGTATACAGAGACGAAATAATCTTTCGATAATTTTATAAATGCTATGAGAAATCTGAAAATTTATACACACACACACACACACACACACACACACACACACAATGCATAATTATTATTATCATCTTCCACATTTTTGTTTCATAACTTTCAATATGTAGTAAATATATCATACCAAACTTGAAGTTTCTGTAACATTTAATATTTGAGTTTGTTAAATAAAAATGATTTAAAATCAACTAAAGATTTTATTATTATTTTATTAGTACATTTTTTAAACGCTATATGTGTAAAACGGTTGTAAATAATAAAACTGCTGATAAGATATGGAATGAAAGTTTTTAATTCGATTAACTGTCAACAATATTTTCCTAAAAATACTGCACTTTCTCTCTTTTTGTCTTGTGTTGTTTCTCTGTCTCTGCGCTTTATTATACAAATAAAAAATCAGACATACGTACCCTCGATTGTTTATACAGAGGGAATAATATTATTCTTATATTATATTTTCCCATATGATGAAAAATTGGCATAGCAGCAAATGCTTCAAATAAAAGTTGTAATACTTCAAATAGAGTAACTTCAGCAAATACGCCGCAGAAGTCAGAAAAAATAAAAGGAATGGTAGTAATTTTTCTGTAACTACTCTGTTACATAGCTTTATGTTATATTAGTATTGTGTTATGATTTCAGTTTCTCACTGTTAATATTAATAAAATTATTGTGAGTCGATTTGTCACAGTGTTAAGTAGCGTCATCATAAATTATAATTTACATAAAATGATTAGTATAGGACGTGTGATTATTTCGTGATACATGAATATAGAGGAATAGTAAAGCATGTTGTATAACAAAATACAAATATTTTGCTCTAATATTCTTGTTTAGTTTGTTATCTTGTATATCCCACCTATTTGAGATATACGGCATTTTTATTACGGCATGGGCGGGATTTATGCCCAAAGTATACAAAGTGGGCAGATTGAATTCAGTGCACTAAACGCAATATACGCATTACATGAAATATGCATCTCATGTCATAACACTTGTAATACATGTAGAAAGATTGTAATTATTATTTATTACTTCACATACATATTTATCATTCTTATTCCTTAATAAAACTTTATAAATGCATTTTATAAATTATGTTATTTTACGACTTATTTATATGCATTATTTGTAAATTTTTCATGAGCCATACATCCCCTCCTCTCTCTATGAATAACCTACTCCTATGGGATATACGGCAAAAATACAAGGGTTTTAAAAAGTTAATTTTTTAATACGAAATATAAATATTTCGAATTTCTAATATTTTTTTCATAATAACAAACAAAGTTTTTACTGATATAATTCGTTTACTTTAAACATAATAAATAATACTTAATAAATTAAGTTTTTGATAGGCATCTGTATCGGAATAATCCTAAAAGTTGTCCAAAATATTCGCAAAAAAAAAGAAATGAACGAAATATGAATTTAGCAATGGATAAAAGAAAACGATTTTTATTTTTGCTTTCAAGTACATTTCTATACTATAATAAAATACAAATCATACTTTTGTGAAAATTTTATAGATATGTTTCAAATGTGTTTGCAACTAACAAATAATAATTGTATATATTAAAAGTATATATTAAAACATTTCTTAATAAGCGATTTAAAAATCAAATTTTTTTTCACATGAAATAATTGTAGGAAGCTCGAAAAAGATAACCTTACTGTATAATCTGTGTTTTTCCACAACATAAACCGAATTTCTCATTTGATTTAATTGATTTTCCAAATATTCGCATTTCCGTCATTACCGAAATTTCCAAAATTCCTCAAGTGAAATCTAAATCCGAACTTTCAACTTCGGTCACATAAGCGAATGCATTGATGCCATTCGTGCGCATACGATGCTATATGATGTGCGACATTACATTACTCGCGTGTATTACACGAAAAGCGTGCAATACGAAAAATTTAAACGCGCCTCTTCTCCGTTCGTAAAGTCCGCGATTCTGCGAATCAAACCGAAACGATTGCAAATGTTGTGCTGCGAACTGCTGTAGCGGTCATTACATCACAGCCAGAAATGATCGAAAAGACGTCAATCGACGTTGAATCAGCGTCTATTCGGTGTTGATCGATCAATCATTTTCGGTTGAGATGGTAAACGACGTTCATACCTAAAGAACTTCTCTTATGTTGTGAAATTGCGCGATCATATTACAGGATAAAAGTAAGAATTTCGGTCCCTTTTTCCCAACGCAATAAGCAATAATCCCTTTTTTTTCCTTATTGTAACATTGACAATAATCGTCTGTCCCTTTTATGTTACCTGTTACGAAAGTTTATAGATGCAAATTATGGGCTATTATTTTATGCAAGGTATTTAGTATAAATATTCAAACATTATCCTAATTATCATTAAACAGATATTACGTCAAATATGATTATTATATGAGATATTTCAGATTTTAGTTTTGATTTTATTTATGTGAATTTTATTTGAAGAATTGATTTAAGTCTCTAAAGAGGTTTTCTAACAAAAATATCAAACATTTATAATTTCTAAAGTATTTTGAACTAATTCCTAAATTAATTAATAATTAAAAAAAAAACAAAGAATTTTTGTCAAATTTTCCAAACAAAAATGGAATAACATAAATTATTCTATACTATTAAATTTTTAATCTATTGTATTAAATTTAAAAAATCTAAAATGTGTATGTCAAAAAGTAAATCCGAATTTTATGATAGCGATTATAAAGTTGTTTAAAAGAGAACAAGGCATCAAGAAAATTAGATTCCGCGCAAGATTGATAATAAAAGTTAAAAGTTTTCAAAGTAGGTTGCTATGAATTAAAAGAACGAATAAAAAATGTACAAGAAATAAAAGATAAAACGACAAAAGAAATGGAAAAGAAACGAAACATTTTTTAGCAAAGGTATACAAATTAATGCTTTCGAAATTGTATTAAAATTCTCTTGTGTTATAATTCCTTTCAATTAAATGTTTATTAAAAAAATATGTACATGTTCTTCAATTCGTCGATATAATACCAGATTTCTACAGCCAAACATTGCCAAACATACTAAGTGTAACAAATTTTTTAGTAACAAATTTTATTATTTGTCGGAACTCACAATCTACGGAAATCGTGCATTTATCTAAAATCCCTGGTATCTCCTTGACGACAAAGTGCCAATTTGGAACACGACCATTAAATCGGTCGTGGAAAAAGCACGAGCGCAGCACGGTGAAAAGTAAAAAACAGGAAGCCACTGCGATTAATCGTATCTCGTGCTCGAGCGACCGCTGCTCCACTGATTAATTGATATTGGAGTGAACACTCATTCGAGAGATATCTTACGTGAACAAGCGAGAACTCAAAAACTCGCGTGTTCTTCCCACAAAAGTCGGCCACTCGGTTTGTACTCTGAAAAGACTAGTCTTCTACTCGTGTCGATTCTTTCTTTCTTTGAGGTGATTGTAACGATGTGGCGATTTGAAATTTTATTTCGGAGGAATTAGAGAGAAAAAAGAAGAAAGAGAGAGAGAGAGAGAGAGAAAGAAAAAAGAGTGATTATATTAAACTAATCCATAACGTTCAGAGAATGACATGTTTATATTCCTTCTAGAGCGGCGTGCACGTAAATTAATAACGAAAAATCAATAGAGTATAATTAATTTCAATTTCAAAATATGTTTACAAAGAGTCGCGAAATAATATTATCGTGCATGTACGCAATAAACACATAATAATAATAATAATAATGATGCAATGTATCTTATGACATTTTTATTCAGAGAGAAAATTTTTTAACTGTCTGACAACGTAACTTTCAACACTTTCGGCAAGCACTTAAGGTCGATTTTAAAGTCAAAGCAAGTCCGGATATTTTCCTTCCAGCGGCATCTTTCCTTTCATCACTCGATCTTCTCATCTACTGAAATTAATGTTTATATATCAACATCGGCACATGATATTACAGCATAATTAAAATCGCTCAACATTTCGTCTTCATTAAATCTCAATCCCGAGATTTTTTGAGATTTGAAAAAAAAAAAAAGATTTCTGCTAATGACGTTTCCCTATATAATATCCAAACTCTACCTATTCATTTATTCGCTACATTAATTACAATTTACAATCTAATTACAACAAGTACTTCTAACCGAATTTCTAATAGAAATTCTATTATAAATTACTACGAGTACATAATTCTAACAAAATTCATAAATGTATAACTTTAATAAAATCCTTGATGAGTAGAAATTATATTTATAAATAAAAATGTAAGAAGCTAAATATTGTGAAATGGTATAATTTAACGGCTGTATCTATTGTTGGATCCAAATGTTGCAGAGACATGTTATGCAAAACATTAACATTAAAATATCATGTGTGTAAAAGCTAATATTTTTATAACATATTTAAAGACTCAATAAGTCAAGTTCTATTTTTTGAAAACTTTCAAAACTAAATGCAATAAATAATGTGAAAAATATCAGTAGTAGTTAACTCGATAATAAAGTACACCCTTTATATCTCTTACCTTTTCCTTCACCTTTAAACTTTGATGATATGTATAACTAAAAAAACGAGAGTATGTCATAAAACTTAAAACGTGTTTCATTTATAATGCATCCTTGTACGATAGTGTGCTCTATATAATGCATAAGAAGTATAATTTTATGCACCCCCCGTGTAATGCGTGCCTGTGTCATAATGCATGTAGTACCTAAAGTGTAAATAGGATGTTCAAAAAGACGACAACGTGTGGAAGAGAACCCCGAAAAAGATGATTATGACTTGGGACAATTTACCGTACAACGCAAAAGGCAAAAGGCAATAATAAGATTTGCCGCAAGTCTCATCATCTGTGCATCAAACTTTCAGCAAATATTTGAAGGGTACATAAAATAGACTTCCTCTACTAACATGGCGCTCAAGCCTCATTTTCTTCCTTACTTTACTTACGTAGCAATTTACTTAGAATTTGAAATATCTTCAGTAATTGCAGTAAGAGATATTTTAAAAAGTTGGCAGATCTTTTTCAATATCTTTTAATTACACTTATTACGTCATCAATAAAAATATATAAATAAACTTACAATCCGTCATGTTGAATATATTTCATGTTCTATGTTTATCGATATTTCATAGCTTGATATTTCAAATGCATGTATCGAATGGAACATGGAAACAGGATACATGTAAACAGCAATATTTATCATAAATTTGTTTTCTTTACAGTACGTCATAACTGAATACGCGCAAAATATCTATATTCTGTAAATTTGATAAATAATAAGAAGGATAAATGAAGAAAACGAGTAAAAGAGGCGTCACGGCGACGTACGCGTGTCGGAAAGAAATTGAGACAGTCTTTCATCTCGGAATCGCATATTTAAATAGATCGGAGAGCCATGATACGCTCGTTTATCTTCATGAATGCAAAGTGATAGTTTCATTCTTGCATGCCCGATGCCACGTGGAGTAATTATTTGTAAGCAACGCGTAAAATTGATATAAATATAAAGTGCAAGAGATTAATTTGTAGTTCGTAACTAGATGTAATTATCAAATATTTCAGTTCTTTCATTGCATAGCAAATATTAAAAGCCAAGTTCACGTTATTTGTCGTCGAAAGTGACGTTTCATTATAATTATAATTATAATTATAATTAAATAAAATTATATAAAATTACATACAGTAGTAATAATAATAAATGAAATTAGATCAATAAAACTAAATTACATAAGAAAAAGAATTCTATTTTCGGTTGAAATAGATCTCTTAGGTTTAATTTCACAACTCACGATTAACTCTTAAGCGAGATTTAATTTGTTTCTCATCTCTTTCCAATTCTAGAATTGGAAAGAGACAATGAATAAGTTGAACCTCGATTAAGAGTTAATTGTGAGTAGAACTGGACCTTACTATTTAATATTATTCATATGTAAATTTATGCACATTTTCCAGTTCTATAAACTGCGTGCTGATTTGATGTCGGACTTGAAACACAATCATAAACTGAAGCCGGAAATAATATCATAAATTACATTCACCGTCAACTGAATATTAATGATATTAATAAAATTTGAAATATTTCAAAAAGTTTGTTGCAAAAATGTTTGTAAATTTACGTATGAATATTATTAATATCGTATGAATATCAATATTTTTTAAAAATAAAATTATTATTATATAATATATTATGAAAGAAAGATTCTTGTATATTTTTACTTTACCAAAAATATACAGAAATCTTTCTTTCATTTTTTTGATAATACATAGTAATAATTTTTCTGTCAAGGAAATACATCCAACGATTCCCCTTCGATTTAAATGAATTTTTAGTATGTTGTTTTATTTCTTGAGAAAAATAGGATACATATTTTTTAGATTAATAGATACATATTTTTTTATATCGGCTGAGTCATATTTTAAAGGAGTGGAAATCTCCTTTGAAAAAAATCGATTTTTTTCTTTCGAAACGAATATCTTCGAAACTAAGAGATAGAAAAAATTTTCCAAAATGAAAATTGAATGATTTCAAGAATACTTTAGAACTATAATGAAAAATATTTTTTTTAATTATTTATTTATAATAAAAATTATTTATTTATAAAAA
This sequence comes from Acromyrmex echinatior, assembly GCF_024713525.1. Lineage (NCBI taxonomy): Eukaryota > Metazoa > Arthropoda > Insecta > Hymenoptera > Formicidae > Acromyrmex > Acromyrmex echinatior. The sequence continues at coordinate 21,901,179 of NC_141852.1, forward strand.
AAATTTTTTTTCGTAGTTCTAAAGTACTCTTAATGTCATTCAATTTTTATTGTGCAAATTTTTTTCTATCTCTTACAGTTTCGACGATATTCAATCTGAAAGGAAAAAAACCGATTTTTTTCAAGGGAGCTTTTCACCTCTTTAAAATGCGACTCAGCTGATATAAAAAAAATAGGTATCTCCTACTTTTTCCCCGTAGAACAACATACTAAAAGCTTATTTAAATCGGAGGAGGACCATCGGATAAGAGGCAATTGCTCACGATTCAATTGCGCACAAGTCAATCACAGCGCTAAAAAAAAAAATAACTCCCTACGCAGAAATTGTTGTGATTAACAGTGGGCAATTCACCGCTCCCCCGTTGGGTGTGTTCCCTTGTAAGATTTAATGTAGCATTTTAAAAATGCTAGCATACACTGTTAAATTTTTTATGTTAATTATAAACAATTTGAGTTATTTTTAATCATTCTTACAGGTCGCCACTATTCAATATGTGTGTTAATTTAACCCAACATGTTTAATTATACTCAATTTGAGTTATTCTTGATCATTTTTATAGGTTGCCATTATTTCTACTCAACAGGTTAATTTAAGTAAAACAATGGAGTTAAATAATTTAAGAAAATATAAAATAAATATAAAAATATTAAATTTCGTTCAAATTTAATTTATTATTTACTAAGTACATGTGTTATAATTGTTTATTTTAAAATTAATCACAGAAATAAATTTAAAATTAATTTTAACACGTCGAAGTTAAAAAAATATATATATCAAAATATTATTTTTAACATTTTAAATGTTAAATTTATTAATTAATTGGATTGGATTACCATTGCTCCTAAATATTTAGTGGTAAATACATATATGCTAATGTATTGAAATCAAGTATCTGTAAATGATCGAGAGGGTGTTTAAAATTTAAATGTCAAAACTTCGGGAATGTGTATGAGATCAATAAACTCAGAAAAAAAGTCCTCTTGTACAGATATGCTCATTTTTGTTTCGTTTTGAAGAAAATCGCAAAAAAAACAAAACGTAGTTGCTTCGTTCTTGTATACCGTCTTTAAAAACATCGACAAATTATTGAAACTATCGAAGATTGAAACGTAAGCGGAGTTAAGTTTCATCTATAAGGAAGAGACGGGAGAAAGAACGCATCGTGATCAATCTTCGTCTTGGGTTGACAAACAAAAAAAATATACATTTTGTGCTTTCTTGTAAAGAAAAGATGGTAAGAACATTTATACTGCTAACGAGAGCCGAAAATAACGAAGGCAGCAGTCGTTCTTAATTTTCGAGTGATGTAACAAAGATTCTGTGGGAGCTAATGTCGGTTGTGGTTGATTTTCTACCTATCTCGCCCGCAGAGACTACAATGCCAGATTGTTTTGAATGATTACATGATGATCGATGATTCGTCTTTACTGTTCATGAAGCATGATTTAACGGTTCGTGGAGACGGGATAAGCGACTCTGGGGAACTCGTGTGAAGTTGGTCCTCCAACATTTGAGAAAATTAATTTTCTATAGCTCATTCGATTGCTCATCATTTGCACATTTATGCACACTTTGAATTTTCTAGTAAGAAAATTATGAAAAAAATAATTTTGGGAAGACTAACTTCACACTAGTTCCCCAACTTTGCAGCAAATTGGATTGAAAAGGTCATAATCGATAGATTTTCGTTTGCACATTTCGAAATAATTCGATTTTTTCATTCACAGCTTTAGTTAAAAAGATACTCACAAAGTTAAAATTTTGAGAACGATCGAAAGTGGCAATAGGTTCGAATCGCACCTACTAACGCTCAAAATAGCATGAATTGATAGATTCTCGTTTGCACATTTCGAAACAAGTCAATTTTTCGTATCTTTAGTTAAAAACTTATTAATAAATAAGTGATGTGGAGGCCAACTTCACATCATAAAAATTATATTTTCACTTCCAATTCAACAGAAACGGGTTTGAAATAGCACCAATAGATAGATTTTCGTTTGCATATTTTGAAACATTCGATTATTCGACAATTGAAACATTCGACAATTCGATTATTCGCTTGCACATCTTAAGTTAAAAAGTTATTATCAATTGAATATCAAATTGTTTCGAAATGTGCAAACGAAAATCTATCGATTGGCTGTTTTAAACCCATTTCTGTTAAGGGAGGAGCTTGATGTAATGGGTAAAAAGGTCGATTTTTTTTGCATAAATTGTTGGAAAGATATCTTTTCAAAGTCCTAGATCGAAATTCGAAATTATAATAATTCTACAAGCAATTTGATAGCGTGTCACATTAATATATGTATTATACGGATGAGCGCGCGTTTCTCCACTTCGTCTTTTGCACAACAGATTTTTAATTACGAGATCATATCAAGCAGATGTTTTCTTATTTGTATACAACATATATGAACATTTGTGTGTATGAGCTTGGAATAGTAGATTAGTTTTACATATTCGAAAACAGGTATTTTTCCATATTCAAATCTTTAAACGTGTTTTTCTCTAAATCATGTTTTTCGAATTGGCATGCAGCATAATTAAAAAAATATTCGTCCAATTGACTTCTCCCTGTGTGTGTATACATATATATAGATAATTAAATTCCCCTCTACATAAACCTATTAGTTTGATAATATTATTAAAATAATTATTATTTACCGCACAATCAATGTAAGAATTTTTTGTGACAATTGCAATTTTTTTTCTAAGGTTCGTTATTTTGTAAATTTGGCATTTTTTCTTCGCAAATATAATTGATCTAGAGCGGAATATTATTATAATACTAATACTGAAATGATACTCACATAGAGCCTTAAGGACAACTACAAGTAATTTCTTGACAAAAATGTGTGGTGGAAAGAGTTTACCTTATCGAGTATACGCTACAGGACAGATTTGTAATCGACTATATTCTTTAAATTTAATTGTAATCTCTCTGAAGAAGGTTAAAAATTGAGCCGAAACATGTAAGATTTTTTATTATATTGATTTTATTAAATTAATTTTGTGCGCAAAAATTACCGCGCTTGACTTCTATGCCCTTTTCTTTTTAAAGATATTGAATTATAATACTAAAATGTATTTGAATTTTTGCTTTAAACAAGTACAACAGGCATTATTCTGCACGCCAATTGTACTATCCGCAACTTCTACCTTTATATTTACAAACATACGTTATTTAAGAATTTATAATAATAAGTAAATTTAAAAAAATGACCTTATAGCTATTTTAATTCGAAATTAATTTAAAACATTCTAGAAAATATTAAATTTTTTTACATGATAGATAAAAATATTCAAATACACTAATAAAACCATAAATAAAAAAAATATTGATTGCTTCCAAAAGTCATAATATTCATATATTGAGTGTCTTTGAATTTTCAATACAAACTTTGTTTTATAAGCTAAAATGAGAAAAAAGGTCATAAAATGCTTTATTAAAAAGTTATAATAAAAACAAAAAATATATGAAAAACAATTTTACCTTTAAGTTTGTTGTTATATTTTAAATGTAATTTTGATTTATCATCTTTTTTGCAAGAATAGAAAAAAATTTTCTATAAATCTCTTTCTATAAATTTCCTCTATCGTTGTAAAAAAGATAATAAATTCAAAATTACATCGATGTCAAACTTGTATCGTGACATGGGCGGGCGGCAATTTGAAATGTAAATTTAGGTAAAATTGTTTTTAAACATTTTATATTTTTGTTAATTATAACTTTTTAATAAAATCTTTATAAACTTTTTTTTCATTTCAACTCATGAAACATACTGTCAAAGTTTATATGAAAAATTCAGGGGCACCCCGTATAATAGTGGAGATATAGAATTTTTTTATATTTTTATCATCAATGTTTGCAAGAACAGTAATTATAACTCCTAGCAGTTCCATTTTCAACGGGGAATAATATTCAGAAAATACAGCATTTACAAAGCCTGTTGCATCAAAGAGTACGATATTAAAACGAAGTTTCTTTGCACGCAATTTTATAATCAAAGCACTGTCATCCATAATTCGTCATGCTATTTCCCTTCGTCTCTCTCATCTCCTTTCCCAGCATCCTATTCTCATCATTCTACAATTGTGGTTTTTCTCGCTCTACCTCACTCTTTGTTTCACGATTTATAGATTTCTCTGAATAGACTGATTTAATTATATCTCGCACACGCATCTACATACATATATCCGTGCGCGAAATGCACAAAGGATAGGGATGAGGGCTCATCTGCATTTATGTCGAAACGGCGAATGTGGTTTGGTCACTGGTAAATATCGATATTCGCACAACGTTTCACGGCGAGTCCGCGTGCAACTATCTCGAGTACAATTGGACAAATAGATTAAATCGTACGATCTCTTGCGCGAATCTTGTCAATCGTTTAAAGCGCATGCAGCGCTATTCGCGAGATCATTACGTGAACGATGTGCACGCACGTTGATCGCTTAGGTTCGCCGCCGCCAAGATTGAAAAGTATTGAATTCAATGGTATCGTTGATTGAAAAAAAAAGGAAAAAAAGAATGCTTACAATCAGTCGTACGCACAGAGATGCATTCGTGCACGCAGGCAGAGACGAGACAGAAATTTGCGTGGGTGTATGTACAACGTGAATCGATAGGCATAAAAAGAAGGAAAAGAGCGAGCGAGAGAGAGAGAGAGAGAGAGAGAGAGAGAGAGAGACTCCTGGTTCTGTAAAGCGTATATTGTGCATGATATACCATTTTTCCTTGTTTAACATTTGGTGAACAATAAGGTTGAAATGATATATCATGCGCATTACGGAACGCAGTTAATGAGAGATTTATTTAAATTTTGATGAAATATATGCGATAAAATTGTATTCGATGGGCGTCATGCGTGAGAAAATTTCTTACTACGCTTTAATTAATCACATCTGGTTTTGGTTTTAATGAGAATCAATGTGCGTACCGCTTTTATGTCAAAATGTTTTGTTAATTGAATACCTAGTTTTAACGTGGAAATCTCACCGTACGAGATAATATCTCGCGAGTATGAAATTTGTATAAACTTTTGCAAATGATATCCGATATTACTGATTAACTGTCATATAAAAGATAAAATATATGAATACAATGAATTGAAGGATGTTATGACAAATATTATTTATATCATATAATTATATCATATCACGGAGAAAAATAGATTAGGTGATTCAGCAAAACTAAAGCTTGCTGCGCTAATTCAACATCTAAAAAAAAATTGACGATTTAATAATGAAATTATGTAAGCAATTATCAGTATGTTAATTCAACTAATTCTTTATTTGCTACAATAAAAATTGCTAATGTATTAAATTTTTTTCATTACAACAACAAAAAGTATGCATCATTTTAACTAGCTATGTTTTGTTAAAAATTTTGATCTATATATTAAATCGATTTTCGTAAAAGTTATCTTTGTTGTACAAATTTGCTATGCTATTACAATAAATATGATAGTCTATAATTGTTAATTTTATTCACTAAAATTTTGCTATTTTAACATATAACGCTGGTTGACCGTACATTGCGGCTAAAGATTTGCTAAATCAATTTTTAATTGTTTTAACAAATCTTGTTTATCAATAAAAAATAAAAATTTTAAACTATCTAATTTTATGAGAAACTGTAAAGTTTCATGGATTAGCTTATGATTTGTTACAACAGAATATTGCATCAATATATTTAGATTGAAATATTATTCTCATAAAGTGAATGTGGGCGTGTAGTGGATGAAAGAGAAAGAAAAAGCGCTATTTTCAGCTGCCTATAAAGGAAATACTTTTGAAAGATAAAAATAGCACGTGTAATAAAATTTTGAGAAACGCGATGTGATTGAAAAAGTGAGTGCTCTCAGGTTAACAAAGTTACTTTTATTATTTAATGAAATCATTCGCTCACGCGTATGCGATCGTGGTTATTTAAATTATACAACGCTCGATTATTACTTACTCGAAATTTCAAGCCACTTCCGGCAGTCGTTCTTATGTCTTACAATCCGCTTTGCATCTCATTTTCCTATAAAAGCCGTGCGCGCGCACCGACCAAATCCCATTCGCATAATCATCTTACACCGAAATTACGAGTCCTCAAGCTAGTTTCGCGCGTAATATGTTTACTGTTGGCCTCGTTGGACTCTCACGAATCACCGGCGGCAATGGAATTGTTTGTCCTTCTTCATAAGGAAAAATACGCGATGTATTTGCTGTTTTGAAATGTTAATTATTACAAGCTTTAATTGAGCGCGACAAGTCGTACGATCGTACTCTCTTCGCTCATGATCGAGTATTTATACTTTCCAAGCTGTTTGTGCCGAATAAAGTGAACAAGTGGGAGATTGAAAAAATTGAATTGCATGCAACGATTGTTGGAAGAACGCGCAGGAATATGACGACTCCCGGTTGTGCCGACAAAGAATCATCCACGAAATTAATAATTGATATGTCATTGACTTTAAAAATTCAAATTTATCAAATCCTTTTTCTCTGAATGGATAATGTATTTTACATACAATACTAAGTATTAAAGAATGCAGGAATATATTTTTTAGACTATACACAATAAAAAATTAAATTACATAGTACTAGATTTAAGATTCTTATTAATATTAAATTATTAATATTCCTATAAAGATATTTGTTAGCATAAAAAATTATTAAATTTTTTGTCAATTTAATATTATATGTGATATCACTACTCTGATTCCGTTCATGATTATTGTGTTTCAAGATCAATAAGGATTTTTCAAGATCATAAGGTGTATAGTTTGCAGAATATATAAATTAATACAAAAATATTTATTAGGTGTTGGAATTAATTCGTAGCGTTTTTTAATGAAAGAATGTTATTTATTTCACATGAGCATTAAAAAATACATTAATGAAAGTACTTCCCATCACTTCCCATCTCTTGTAAAACGCTACGAATTAATTCCAACACCTAATAAGCACCAAGATCTGCTTAATGTATTAAATATTAATTTTTTTGAAAAAATGTGCTCTTTCTCTCTCTTCCACAGTTTGCTTATTAATTGTATTATATTGTTTTGTGTTAATATTTTTAACATAATATTTGTGTCACTTTCTAACATATTCATTTTGTTAAATTAACACAAAGTTTAAACAGACTGAAACACGTGATGTGTTAAATGTAACATAAATTTTTCAACTAAGAGGATATGAATCGTGTTACGCGTAAAAAATTAAGCATCACGACAATCGATAAACGTTACAACTTATCGTCAAGCATTATTCGACTGCATGATAATAAAACACTTCAAAAACTGCTCCAGTTGAAATGTGTACTTTGTAAACACACATACACATATACACGTACGCACGCACGCACGCACGAGCCCACTCTGTATATTTCATCGTCGATTTATTCTTTCTTTTTGTATGTTATGTACGTTCATGTGATGTAAAACGAACGCATGCAAAACTCTAGTCAGTGGCGGAGTCAGTGTCGACTTTAATAAGTCCCATTGACTTTCAATAGACGTGTCCTCTTTAAGCTCGTCTCCCTATATGTACCATATAGACCCTCTTTTTCGCGCGTTTCCAGCGAGTAAACAAAGCTGCACTTTGAACGTCTCACTCGACCGACAATCGTTTCCGGTACAAACCAGCTTAATTGCAAACTGTCGCAGTTCCGAGGAACCACTACTCGTAACTCGTGTAATCCATTTGCCTGTAAAAAGGGATTATTAAGTCGTGACTGGATGATAGATAATCTCTCAACTGCGGGGCCTTTGTACGAGGTGCATCAATGATTCCAGGATTTAATTTTGAGACTCGTATTCACTGTCCAATTATTTGACGTTATTTGACATATCATAAACACGATATAGTCAGACACAAATTTTCTTGTTGAGGATGAAATATTTTATTAACTTGTAATAATATTTCTTATAATAAAATACTATATACATATAATTTTTTTCTGTCAAGAAATTACTTCTATTTTAAATCAAATACGATATTATAGTAAGATGGCGCGCGTTTTGCAGATGGCATTACAACGAGCAAGTTAATCAAGCAAAGTTTGAATTATAGCAGAGTTTCTTGTTACACTCCTCTGAAATTTACTCCCATTGCTGTATACCTATATAACTAGTGTGTGCGCATTCGCAATTTATTACTTCTGAAAAAAGTATACTTAGAAATAATAGCATTACTGACTTATTGCAATTCGACTTAGAGATAAAGTTGATAAAATTAACATCTGTAGAAAAACTTTAATGTGCTTCGTTATTTACGATTGCTTGGTTATGTATAATAATTCGTATTTTTGCGATATAATCACGCACATTATATTAATAATTTTTAATTCGTTACTATTATCAAAATAAGAGTGACCCTTCACACGGAAAAGTTATATTGACAATTAAATCATCATCATTTTGTTGCCAAGCTTAATTATGTATTCATTAATTATGTATGCGATTCGTAATGTAATAAATATTTACTGTTTTTAAACGATTGTCTTTGAAAAATACGCTCAACAATATACAATTACCGGATGATCTGTATAATTTCCTGCTATTTACATAGTAAATCAGCGACTAATAGAATTCATGCATTACATTGCCACGTTCGACTCAACGATAATGAACTTTACCAACATTGTGCGCCCGTTGGACAGAGGCTTGGCAATCGCTGATAAACGTGATGTTTCGTTCGGCGAATCACTCGCTAGTTATCGTCGGCCAGACTCGTTACATAAATTGCTGCTGTAGAATCGATCCAAAATTCAACAATGTTATATTCGCGTAACATGACTTGGTAATTTATTGCTCGATATTGATCGTATTTGATTATTATTTTTATTTTATCACTAAAGCGCGTTATGCTAATTTTTCTACGTGAATACCTATAATGTGATCTCAAGCACTTTACTATTAGGTGTTGGAATTAATTCGTAGCGTTTTTTAATGAAAAAATGTTATTTATTTCACATGAGCATTAAAAAATACATTAATGAAAGTACTTCCCATCACTTGTAAAACGCTACGAATTAATTCCAACACCTAATAATTATCCGTCAGAGGTATGCAGGCTGAGGTCATTCGATGAATCCTAATCATCGCGATATAGAACAATACTGGACAGTATATATCATGCTCGACAAATTTTTCCCGAATGAAAGCGTTGTTTGTTATCACAAAAATTGCACACCCACGTCGGAAATAATAATCGTGATGCAGCCCGATCGCGTGAATTTGAACAAATTTTCAAAATCAAATTTTCAAAATCACCGCGCACGTCCGCAGTCTTGCCGGTCTATCAAATAATTCGCAAGCAGACCGATAAATTCATTGTTCGCTAGCCATGTGACATCGATTCTAATTCGATATTCAGCCATTAATGACGGGAACAACGCGGCGAGTTGATGCGAGTTCTTCCGCTAACAATTTAATTGGATCTTTCAATATCGAGCGCTAATAATATGTATGTAAAAATGGTATATAGGGAAAAAATAAAAATATTTAAATTTTTAAATATCTATAAAATAAATTTCAATATGATTGTATTAGATTTAAATATATTATAAAAAATTTATTATTATATTATTATATTATTGTATTAATTTATTGTTATATATATTAAATTTAAATATATTGTTAAATTTAATTTATTGTTAAAATAAAGTTGGATATATTCAAATTTATTTATAAATTAAGATATTTTTCTGATGTCACTCTCCGTGTGATCAAAATTATCCAAATGTAATATTTCTTCGGAGATGACAAACATAAAATCAATATATTTTCAAAGCACTGTAATTATTATATACAAAGAGTATTTTTGAAGTTATGAGTAGATCGATTTTTCTATGAATCATATGTTGCGCTATTAAATGAGCTATGTAACTAAAATTGTAGAATGATCACTTTGTAGTTAGCTAAGTCAGTAACAATATTAATTTGCAATGAAAACGTCGCAAACATATCAAAACATAATAGGTAATATTTAATTGGGAAAAATAAAACGATTCGCTTGAGTTGTTTGGCGTATTCTCATTATGAATTACAAAAGCTAATTACATTTGGCATGTGCGAGTTGTAGAATCACTTCATAGTTAGCTAAGTCAGTAACAATATATATATATATATATATATATATATATATACACATACATACATACATGTATTCATTTGCAACGAACACGTCATAAACACATTGAAACATATTAGATAATATTTAATTAATAAAAACAAAATGATTCACTTGAGTTGTTCAGCGTGTTCTCATTACGAATTATAAAAGCTAAATACAAATTAGGTCTTGTAATTATGCAGCTACACATACTTAATGTATTGTCAAAAGATACACAGAGATGATAATGAAAATTAATGATGTGAAACATTTTGCGTGTAACAAGTTAATAATTTCTATTGTGATCGCGACGGTATGAACAAGGATAGAAATGTTTCAATTAAACATTAAATAAACTTTCCTAGGCATGCAAACTGTAATGCAAACAACAAACCCCAGTAACTGAAGAAGCTATTTATACAATGAGATGTACAGACGATTCATACTAAATTAATTCTAGGTCAATAATCGATGTGTGAACAGTCTTTTACAGCTAAGAAATTTTATATAAACATATTAGAAATTTCATAAAGACGTCTTAAATAATTCAATTGCCAAACTGCGACAATTTAGTAATAATTTAAAACTTATTAAATTTTTCGTTCCCACTGTAATCATACAGTTATATATATTATGAATTATAAAATAAATATTTATATAATACTGACTCTATATTTTCATGAATATATTAATTAGTTATATATAATTTTATATAGATAACTATAATATAAAGATTTTATACTTATATAGATGGTACGTAATTTAATATGTATGTAAAAACTTACAGGTAACATAGAATAGCTAACATCATCATTAGCTTTCATTTGGTACCGTTATAATACAATTTGATAATAAAAATTGTTATAAATACAACAAAAGCTTGTAGAATTATAACTTCTTTGACATATTTTAAATGGATTTACTAAAAATAAAAACAATTTTCATACATAATAATTTCGCAATGTCAATTATTTTACAGTATATATTATAGTTACGATAAAAATAATACATGTAATAAAGTTCTTATGCAAAACGTTAAAATGTATTTACAAATTGCTAATTTGTAACACATAAATATACAAATAAATATTTTGTGTCTGTTAAAGAATTTGGTGAATAATAATTAATATGATTTATAATTAATAGTAGGTAACTTTTTAATAAAAAGATTAATTTATTAAGTTTAAAAATGCTATTTAAACAAAATTATTTACATTTGTATTTTTGTATGCTTAAAATAACAAAAAAATCTTGATGTAAAGAAAATCTAGTTTGTTACCGTCAACTAATAGGTCTCTAATGTTATAGTATAAAATTTAAAAAGCTAAGCTCCTTTGTGGTTCTCGTTAATAATCTCGAAAGAAGTTTCTTCTCGTATAAAATATTTCAATAATATTATATTTCACAAATTTGTTGATATATTCAGGACACATGCCTCGCTCTTTTAGTCTAGTTGGAAACGTGGAAATGAAGTAGCATAAATTTTGCACGACAGTCACGTCTATAAAATACGCGCGCAAAAGAGTGATCGCAAATATCGCGTGCGGCGTAAAGAATAGTAAACGGCTCGACGAAAGGTGAAAATTGCTGTATAAAGCAACTAATATGGACAGTTGGTAGCATAAATTCCGTTATTGTGACGTTTTTCCGGCAATTACGATTGTATTGTCACGTAAATCGGGTAACGTCAATTATTCGCTTATAGATTACTATCGATAATGTCGCGTGCGGCCTCTGCATCACGCGATAATATCGATTTTTTCAATGGAAGTCTCGACGCGATGCAATGTACGAGTCGCTGAAAATCAGTAAATTTTTTAAAGCCATACCCTATAAACCATTAAAACGACGCGCGATGACGTTAACAACGTGGGCGTTGCCTCTTCGAGTCTACATTCAATGAGTTTAATACTGTTAACTTTTTTCGAGCAGTATGTAATCAATAATTGAGAGAAAAGGAAAAACAGCCAGTGATATCATGAAAAATAAGAAAAAAAAAACATAATATGAAAACAATGAAATAAATATCAAGATAAACGTATTAAAATGCCAATATATATATAACAGAAACCAGTAAATTCAAGAAATTTATTGAAGTTGAAATACAAAACGTTATATTTGTTGTAACATTTGTAATTATTTCGTTAGTGCATTTTATAATTAAAATAATAATAATAATAACTTACTACTAATAACTTATTATTAATAACTTATTATTAAAATAATAATAATAACTTAATTGTATTATATGTTTCATGAGCAACAACGATAAAAAGTTTCAAACTTTTAAATAGGAGTATTTCAAAAATTGCTGCAGCCAGATACAGATCTGAAAATAATTTTGTTAAACCATGAAAATAATTATATAGCACGCTCAAGCTAGAATATTAAAACTTTTAGCAGAATTACTCATGCTTGTATTTAAGTATCTTATATAATTATTTTAATGGTTCAAAACAAAATTATTTCTCTCTCCAGTTCTAGTTAAATTTTAGATACTTCAACAAAATCGTTCTTTCCGTATAATAATTCTCTTTTTAGATAAAGTGGTACGTGTAATTTGGAATAATCTATAACAACTTGAATCAATAAAATATCATGTCTCCAAACTCATTTTTTATTAAATACGTAATGTGGAAGTTCTAAAATTCAAGGAAGCTCCGACTGCCACTTCAATACATTCCTAATCCTTTTCAGGGACTTCGATACCTTTCGTGATACATGCAAGTATTAACCTATTAACCTTGATTTTAAAGTTAACTTTGCCACTAGTAAACCTAAAATTATTAAAATTACTAAATGTTGTATTTTAAACTGTCATTTTTCATAAATAAAAACACGTCAAAATATTATTGCCAGTCATCATAAATACGACAGTTATTTTTCAATTATTATTGCCACACAAGAGAACGTTCATTTTGAATTACATGGAAATTTCTACAAAACTCGTGAAGATTGATGAAGTATTATAACAAATCATTAATATGCCAAACACAAATTGATAATTTCAATATTTCACTTGTGGTATAAAATATGGATAAAAGTTCCGAGAAATAGGTACCTAACAATATCCTTTGTTTTACAAGTAAATGTAATTTTTGTGCACGTGAATGTATCAACTTCATAGACCAGTTCCATAATCCCAATTCATTCGATTTCTTCAGTTTTTCTTTCGCAAAGTGATGGAACGAGTGACTTTAATAGTTTACTAGAGTAAGCTTGACAATTACTCTGCACATTCGCTAGAAAGTTATGATTCGCTATTAAGGGACGAGATTTACTGGAAATCTAAAGGGAACGTCCTTTTAGAAATGCTGTCGTTCGCTCGAGAGCAGCTAAGGTACTTCAGAAAAGTTTTCTTCGTCGACGTAGCGCTTTATAAAACGCTGTAACGCTCCGTAAGCAAGATACAATACGCCACAAATGAAGTTATAAGAGTTTTGACAATCGGTTAACGCCGGATGGATACCGTCGCTGGATGAATTTATGAGATTAAGATAATGTGAAGAATTTACTGGGACATTGCGTATACTGAAGCGGAGATATAGGTGCAAGACTATAGACTTAAACTTAAAAGCAGGAAGAAGAAACGGGATAGGATTTCCGAATTGTAATAAACATGCAGCTTATCTGTTTTATATCTTACTATTACAGCGCAAAGAATGTTAAACATTTATTATTACAAGAATGCGCAGATTCAAATTAAAAAAATGTCAGAAAGAACTTTTTATAATAATATCGAGATAATAGGATTTTTAATTAAACAGTCTGATATGACGATAACACAAGTTTACAACCAAAAATTACTTTAAACCGGACAAAATGTTTTTATAGATTTTTGGATGCTGAAAATAACGTTATTAAAAAAAATGCATTTTAAAAAGGATAAACATTATGTTTACGGCTTCTGCGCAGAATTTCGATATTATTGTATATTAACGTTTTTTATAAAAATATTTCAAATATAAAAAAATGTTATTATACGCCGATATTACAAAGGTCTTTCTAATATTTTTAAAGGAAATTCTTACATAAAAATATTTAATATTATAAAAATATAATTTAATTAATGGAGTATAGAAAATGTAGTTCTATTCTACATCAAGTATTTGATAAAACTAAAAAATTTATATTTCTAAATTTTAAGATTAAACAATAAATTAGACCATACTGATTTACAAAAATATTTTTTTTTATTATTTTGAATACAAGGTGTTATTTTTGATACATAGATTTTTGTATGCTAAAAACGACGTCAAGTTAAAAACAAATTAAAAATACGAGTTCTGCAAAAAAAATATGTTGTCTGATTCGAAAAAATAAAAATGTTTTTTTTAAACTAGAGTAATCAAATTATATTTTTTTATCTTAAAATTAAAAAATATAAATCTATATTGGTTTTGTCAAATACTTGATAAATTAGAACTATGTTTTATATATACTGAATCTTTTAATCAAATTATATTTTATACATAGCACTGACCACATATTTGTTGTTTCCATTGCAAACCTGATTTGTAAATTGATTCGCTTTAATCATCTATCGAATAAAAAACGCAATATCTCTCATGAAGCTAGCTCACTCGGTGCATGAGATCAAGATCGTCGACCAGAACTTCAATTCATTTTCTTAATGTAAGTACTCGGAAATAATTTCTAACTCGAATGACGACAAATTCCAAAGTTTGTTGTCAGTTTCCTAGAGATGACGGTAACGTTTACTTCTCCTGAAGAAAGCTACGCATTCATGCTCTAATTTTGAATATGGGCAATCTAACTTATCCTTTCTTATATACATTAGTCCCGCATTATCTACTGCGAACACAGAGAATGTAATCCGAAAGAATTTATAGATATTATTATTATATATATATATATATATATATATATATATATATATATATATGAAAACAATAAAATTTTGCTAAAATGTATCTAAAAATTTAACAAGGTACAGACTTAAAAATAATTATTTTGGACTATCAAAATAATAATAATGTATAAGAAATTTCTGTTGTAAACTTCCAAAAATGTTGGAAATTTTTATCCAATAAAAATGTGCTGTAAATTTAAACAGTTATTGTAAAATTACGATAACATTTTGTGGTAAAATATATGCAAATCTCTAATGCGCATGCGTGGCGCACCAGTTTCGTAAGTTCACAAATTTCTATTGTAAATTTACAAAAAATTGTAAAACCACAGTAAAACATCACATGGTTTGTAAATTTACTGCATATTTCTATTGTAAAGGTATTGTAAATTCACAAAAATATTTTTAATAGTATAGGAAAACTCATCATTAAAACATCAAGTTGGTTGCTAGAATATTACAACATTTTGCAGTAGTTGTTCGTTATGCTTGAGCTTCTTACGTAATTATTTTGATGGTTCAACAAAATTATTGTCAAATCTGTGTCTGTCTAAATTTTCAGATACTTCAGTAAAATCGTTCTTTCGATATAATCGAAACATTCATATGTCGACATTATAGCATGTAATTATTATGAACAAATTATTATAAACACTTCGCTTTTCTGCTTTTAATATTAACTTTAGAAAATAAACTGCTAATATTCTCTTCGTTAAATTACCTTCGATAGGTTATTCACGTGAAAATTGCGCGGCATATTAGCGGTCTCTTCCTTTTCTCGCATCACGAAATTCTTGTGATACAATATTTAGGTTGGTGAAAATGAAGTGCCGCGATGCCGGCACGTGGACGCGCGCGAATCGATGACTCCGACACGTGGATTTTTGTCAATATTTTAAGATTTGGGTTTACATATAACATTTCTGTTTGAAATAAATCCCTTTCATAAAGTATGCAAAAGATCCGATATTAATCAAAATTATTTCTCATGAAATGATACGAGCATTATCTTTATATAAATCAAAAGTACAACGAATATACAAATAAAATTAAAAAATAGGCTCTTTCGGTTATATGTAACATACGCATTATTAAAAAATATTAAAAACTCATCATTAAAACATCAAAATGTACGCAATTCCAGGGATATTGGTATTTCATATGCAATATAGAAAAAAAAACTGATGCTTTTAAAATTATAATGTTTCGTATGTATAAAACTAAAGTATTATATTTCTAAAATTCTACACACTATTTTAATGAAATGCAAGCTAAACGAAAAAATATATAACACCAAAAGTTGTATCCATTTGTCGCAATATTTAATGTATGATCTTCAGTCTGATTTTTTTCTCAAAAATAATAAAAATAAATGTATGAAATTAAATACATAAAATACAAAAGATCTCTTTGCATATTATCCGTTATTTGAAATAAGACTTAACGCGTGAAATAAATATCATTTATTTCACGCGCTCGTTCCACAGGTCACATTCGGGCTTAGCCACGTAAACTAGTGGATATTCTGGACACAAGCATTCCAGGCGAGAACTTTTACTCGACTTATGCAAATCCTCACCATCGCACCGTGATGTTGACCAAATTAACGCGCTGCCAACGTTACTTATGTCTGCGCACATTGTGGACTTAACATTGCGAACTTGTCTCTCGTAGCATTAATAATTAGCCTAATGACGAACCTTGTCCCGTCGAAACTGGATGCGATGTTTACACAGCAAACAGTTAGAAAATTCCACCTGTCAATCGTTGTTTTCGACAAATTAGACTGTTTAATCCACATCATATATAGAACTGTATTACCATTCCAACTGCTTTACGCTTTCTTTATTGTAGTCGAATTATCAGATTAATATTAGAAAACTTTAATAAATATAAATTAATTCAGAGCGAAAATAAATGAGTAGATTTCTAACAATTTTTAACTAAGTTTTCAAACATTAAGTAATGTTCTATTACACTGAAAGAAAAAATTTTTAGTATTTGTGACTATAATTGCATAGTAAAATAATTATAGTTAAAACTTCCATTTTTATAATTATTACTGCTATAATATTAGTTATTAATAATAATTATATTTATAGTTTTATATATTACATGCTAAAAAGAATATAAGCATGTCTTTCAAAACTACAATAAAATTATAGTCGTCTTATTATTATCATGTATTACCATGCAATTATAGTCACAAATATAAAAAACTTTTCTCTGTGTTAAAATAAATCAGCTTTAAATTAAAATTCTATTAAAATAAAAATTAAATTTAGCTACAGCTTTATATTATACATGTGATCCATTATAAAATTTAACGCAGGAAATTATTAATATTTTGACATCGAGAAGAATTGGTTAACAAATCTATTGTTATAATTTAATTCATTTGTTACAATTTTCATCGTCAAACATTTCATATTGTCGTTAAAAGATTATTTTATCGTAAATATAATTCGACTTTATTGGATAATCGATAACGTATCTCCCGTCAATTATAATATTTCCTGCATTTAATTTAAACATAATATTATGCTATTGCATGTGCTTTCCTGATATTGACAGCAGAGAAGGCCGTCATGTGCAGTATGTCACAACATAACAAGAACGATCTGTAAATGGATTGTAAAACGCAGCTCGTACTGCCGTTAACGTCATAAAAAATCACACCTATTTCCAAGAGTGGAGAATTTCATTATGCGCGAGATAGAGTTTAGTCCGACAAATCGACCGTCGCGTATCGATGAAGCACGATTGCAAATAGATCTTCTGGAATGGATTCGCGAAAATCATTACGCGAGTGTGAACGATTTGTGCGCACATCGGTCCATGAGAAATATTCGCTTCATATACGTTATAGCGAATCTGGACCGAATATCGGTAATCTTACGAGGGAATCTGCCCGATGATTTGTTTCAGTAGTGGACGCTGCCATGTCACGACTATCGCGAAGACGGTAACGGAATCATTTGTCATTACTGTCGGCGCAGATATAATACCTGGACATAATTTATAACGCCATTAGAACGTCGCAAAACGCGCTCGGGCTGATCGCGAGGGACCGATGAATACAGGAATTATCACGATTATCTGAAATCAATCATAAATTTTCGCGGTCGATGAGGGAGACCGCATGCACGGGAATTACACATGGGAAAACCTAATTTTCAGTAACATTACAGTAGAATATTTGCCTAGACAGGCAAATCCACCGGGAGCAAATTTCGCGAAGTATCTGTTGCGAGCCTCGTCAGCAGAAAAGCAATAGAATAGATATGAGATCTGTTGTACCAGTGCTATACCGCGTTCGAAAAATCTGCTCGATTTCTGTCTCTCGTGTTATGCCTGCAGGCCGTGACGGCAAAACGCTGGTTAATATGAATGTAGTTGATGCTAATCTGCTATAACATGTTGATCAGATTAAATGAAATATTGCTAATATTTTATTTAGCGGATACATAGATATGATCCAGATAATTCAAGTGATTCTATCAAAAATTTTCAAATTCATCAAATACTCTAAACAAATAGAAAATTTACACACGGAAAGAATGGTTTGCTCAAATATCTAAAAATTTAATTAGATACAGATCTGAAATAATTGTATTGGTTATATAATCAAGGTTGCCACAGAAAATGATTTTTGAAATTCCCTGATTTCTCCAGGTTTTCTAAATGACAGTGGAAAAATTTTCATGGCCGACATCAAATTTATAAATTTTAACATTTAGAAATATTTTAACATTAAAAAAAACTAAATAGAGATAGCTTATAGAAAGCTATAATATTATTAAAAACAACATACTCTTCCTCAACACACTCTCGTCTCCATCTATAACATCTACATAACATCTACATAAAGGGAGTTTTTCGGAGGAGCAGCCAGTAGTCAGTATCAGTGCGCTCCTCGCCTTGATAAAGTGGACGGAGATTCACGAAACGTTGGCATTAGCAATAGGTGAAAACCCGGCGATAACTCGCAAACTTTCTGCTATCTTTGAAAACAACATACATTTAGAAATTTAGAAGCCTAGAAGAATAATGAAATCTTGAATGCAAATTTAAGACAACAAAAAATAAATGGTGACAATTCTGTAATTATGTAGGACGTTCAAGCTGGTTTCTAAAATATTAAAACTTTTGTTCGTAACGTTTGAGTTTTCTGTATAATTATTTTAATAACAAAAATTATTTTTAGATTTATTCTCTGAGAAAAAAATCGATATAATATATTTTAAATTATATAAGATTATACATAATTAAATTTAAAATTCGATGCGATATAATCTTATATAATTAGTTATGATTGTAATTAGATATGATCTTTCATGTATCATTAAATATTATAATTTCAATTTTAAGTTATTCAAATAAAATCATATATAATTAAATGTAATTATACATGTAAAATGAAATATTTTTTCTTTATATACTATATTAATTATGAGATATGTTCAATTACTATATGAAATATGTTCATATAATATATTATGCAAATTATAATATATAATAATTGATGTAATAATAACACTAACTATTAAATTTTTAGATACTCCAGCAAAATCGTTCTAGTGAATAATTAAAACGTAATTATTAAAAAAAAACTAAGCAAAAAAATGTCAACTGTTTGAAATATGTTAGCAATAATATATCGTGTGGCTATTTAAAGAAAAGAATGTAATAGCACAGCAAATAATTTAGATTTATCACATGGATACATCATAATTGCACAACCTTTGTAGATAAATTCCGTTTCTAAACAAAAGATATGTAATATAATGTGATGTACTGAGATCGCTGAATTATCATTATGGGAAATCTCGTCTAAACATTTTGATAATAACACACTGATTCCAAATGCAGACATAGTCAAGATCGACGTGTTATTTCAAAATGCCGACAGGTTGCGATAGATTAAACAAATACACCGTATACAGCTATATTCGGGGCAGGGAAAGCGTCAAAACGGGAATGTGTGCGCCGCTAACAATAACTGAACATGAAGCGACGTATTTATTTAGTCTCGTCAATTTACAACGGCGATTTTGGATGCGCAATCTGAATATAACGTGATTCGCTCGACATTTGAACCTCGATTTATTCATAATTTTGGTCGGATCGTCAAAACACGTATTAAATAATAATTGCCGCCCAACACTCTCAAGTTCTGCCGATCTTCTCAAACCAGGGCAAAATGATTCACGCTCACAATCGCTGTTTATCGTCGGTGTGTTGCAGCAATTAATTACGTTCAGGGCAACATTCAATTACTTCCGTCGTTTAATATACTCCAATCTGACACAGTCGCTTGTCTTCAACAGGTTTCACTACATCATTCCACCTCGGCGATGAATTTCCGGGCTGTGTCAGTTTTTCCCGCACTTTCGCAAAATTAAATAACATCTCGTGTATCCATCCGCTATGTACAGAGCGACAGAATTGATGGTACAAAGCGAAAATACCTTTGA
This sequence comes from Acromyrmex echinatior, assembly GCF_024713525.1. Classification (NCBI taxonomy): domain Eukaryota; kingdom Metazoa; phylum Arthropoda; class Insecta; order Hymenoptera; family Formicidae; genus Acromyrmex; species Acromyrmex echinatior. The sequence goes on from NC_141852.1 coordinate 21,921,636, forward strand.
CGAATGACAATATGCTCGCGAAAGTTTACACCACCAATCGTACCGCATTTCGCGCGCGAAAGTATATATAACAAAATACGCAAAAATGAAAATAATGGACGAGTCCCTTGGGAATGATGAGAATGTTTGATTTCCCACCAGTAATCGCGGTTAACCAGCCAGCATGTGGTTTTACCGTATATTTTTAACGATTAGAATATATGTCTATTAAACTGACAGATTAATAGACTTATTAAAGATTGGTAGATATACTTCAAATTATTAGATGATTCACTATATAATTCTATTATTAATTATTATGTTTGTTACATAATCATGTCTTTGCAATTATGCGAAATTATATGTTTATAATCTACAATTATATTTATTTATTTGCTTATAATTTTACTTTTTTTATTATTTGTTATGTAACCATATTAGATCATATATTAGATCATACAATAATATAAGATTATGCGTATATCATTTGTAATCTACGATCATATCCATTTATCTATTATTACTTGTAAATAATGCAGACCGTTATCCATATTTATGCGCAGTTCTATGAAACTTTTACTATAAATTTTTACCCTCCGTCACTGTTGATTAAGAATTGCCGCAACGGAGGAAGCTTGCGTGTGAGATCAAAAAATTTGCGGTACCGATATCCAAGAAGTGTGCTATAAAATTTCTTATCAGTTTTTGCCAAGAAATTAATTTTAAAATTTCTTAGTGTTAAAATATGTATCTCTTAATCTCTTATATCTTTTGGGAAATCGGAAACACTTTTCGATTTCTCAAAACCGGAGAACATGAACTTCCGCGATAAGGGAAACGTTCGATTTGAGATAGTGAACGTCGTCTATTCACTCGGTGCTCGTGCAACGGCGACAACTCGCGCATAATGCATTCCACGCATGTTTTTATAGCGCAATCTCGGCTGTCGTTGACGACGAGATATTTCCAGTGCCTCTCGAGGTCACGTCCATACACGTACGAGGGCGCGAGGGTAAGGGTAGGGCAAGAAGATCGACGTTTCTCTGCATCCCGGATTGCAGATGCGTGTACAAGAAATTCCCGGGGTTCGTGCCCTCCGGGATGCGTCCTCTCGATCGATCCTTCATTTTCTCCAACTTACGTTTTTAACCCCGACTAATGCGGTACTCCGCGGCGAATACATACGTCTTACCTCGACGAGCAGAAGCTTTTCCTCCGGCGCAAAACGCGAAACTGAAAAAGCAATCGATCACTCGCGCAGAAAACGTACTCGAGATCGCGGGAAAGAAAGTCGACAAGTTGATAGTATTTAAGTGGTTTACCTGTGCGTGATTATTTAAACAGATAGTTCAGTTTTCGCAAGAATAAACACACTGCAAGAATAAATACTAGAAAATACCGTTAAAAAACAAAACTGAACATTTTATGTTTACATACTATACGGTACAAATATCGGGGAAATATAAATATTGAATAAATATCTATATCTATATGAAAAGATTAAAAAAATAAAAAATTATTATAATAGAAAAAAGCACACATTTCACTTTTTTCTATTATAATTTTCTATTTTTTTATCTTTTCATTTAGATATAGATATTTATTCAATATTTATATTTCCCCGATATTTGTACATACTTATTTTAAAATTGTTTCATATAAAATTATTTTCTTTTTAAATATTAATTTATCCATATAAAATAGTAATCAATAAATATATATTTTTTAAATACATTACTTATAATTATTCATGAAAAGAACAATTTTGAAGTATCTAAAAATTTAGATAGATACAGATCTGAAAATATATAATTTTGTTGGATCATCAAAATAATTATATCGGAAACACAAGCATAATAAATAAAACTGCAAAATGTTTTTACGTTCTAGCTTGAGAATCCTACATAATTATTTTGATGGTCTGACAAAATTATTTTCATCTGTAGCTAGATAAATTTTTATATACTTTAGCAAAATTATTCTTTTCGTATTGTTGTGAATCATTGAAATATGTGACGATAAATCAACACTTCTTTTACAAAGAAAATTTATAATTCAGTCTTAAGATTGAAGGGAATTAGAATTGACTTCCTAGTGCCAGGCACTGTCAGACGTGATGTTGTCTTCAAGTGATTTACATTGCCGAAAGACTTATTCTAAAAGCTTTCGCCTAAAATAGCACATCCAGTACAACGGCGCAGATAATCTTTTGCCAGACGAACGAACGAATGCAATCGGCGCGTTTGATCGTCTTTCTTGTTTTTGCAAGAAACGAAAAAACGAATTAAAAAAGAGCATGATAAGAAAAGGTCAAGCTTTAAAAAAATCTCTTGTTTGCAATAGTATTATCTAGGAATTATTTTTACTTTCTAATTATTTCTATAAATTATCTTCAATATTTATAATTTAAAATCTAAATTGATTTGCTATTGAGTAAAGACATTCGGATGTCTCATCATCGTGTGTCTTTTAATACATCGCTATGCAATCGAAGTCTCAAAAGTCAATTAAATTGAAGTAAATTCATTAGAGTTTATCTTGAATTGACATAAAGTCGCCCGTCTCATTACAAATTGAAATCTTTTTCAATATGGAGTATCTCATCATATTAACTTTAATTAAATTTGCAGTTAACTATGTGTACTTCGTCAATATTACAGTAGCAACAGTTTCAGTATTTTATAAAAAAAAATAGAGGATTTGGCCTTACGTGCAAATTAAGTTTCTGAAATGCAATTAAAGTCAAATAATAAAATTTCGTTGTTTGCCTTTGGATTTTATTTGAATTTTAGAAAACGGCAATTAACGAGATATTTTCTTAAAATCAAAATAAAAAATTTTAAAATACTTCGCACATTAAATTAGTAAATAAATCTTTATTAAATTATTTTTATTAATTCACGTTAATTATATTAATAACGAATACCTATCTCATATTTTTTCTTTTTTTTTTTAGTTATGAAAAACAATGATTCTCGAATATTTCGATTGCCTTTAGACAAAGGACGAGTCTTATAATACGTAATTTCTTAAAGAGGAAAGTTAATTGGTTGTAAAACATCCTTCAAAGTCCTCAACTACTTCTGAATAACGTGTCAAGTATTCTTAATTCTCAACTTTACTATCTTACGACGTTAAATTTAGACCAACTGCAGATAAAGCATTTCATTATGCGGTGTAAAAAATTTGCTGCACTCTATCTCTTATCTTTCTTTTTTTTTGTAATACGATATATACACAGTTGTGGCCAAAAATATTAGGCACCTTATTAACATTTTAGCTAAAAAATTATTTATGATATTTGTTGTGAATTATCCTTTATTTTAAGAACTCACTTATATATAATATCGGTAACTAAGAAACATATAGGTAAAAGAATTTATAAATAAATGATAAAAAATAAGTGCCTAATATTTTTGACCAAAGCTATAAATCAAAATAATAAAAATAATTATATATTTTCAAATAATGTGAAAGAAAAAGAGATCAATAGCATCTATAAAACAATTATAAAATAATTATCATATTTACAATTATTGTCTACAAGACAATAATTATAAACAATTTTTAAATTGTTTAAGATTTTTCTTTAAAAGTTTTCAAAATAAGATAATAAAATAATCTGAAATATTCAAACATACCAACAGCACTATCATCTTATCACTCCTGAGCAGGTTGATATTCAATTTATGTATAATACATCGGAAATGATTTCATCACCCTCAATTAGCTGGATGGTACGAGGGATGGTATAAGTCGTAACGCCATTTATGAAGGAGTCAATACGCAACGGAGTCCAATCCGAAGCCGTATAATCCTCGAGAAAGCTCTCGATATTCGCAACTAATGGACGTGAGAACATCTTCAGGCGAAACTTTAGCGATGGACCGCCCACGTAACTCCGAACGCGTCAGCTCGATAACCAACGGGGGTAAATCCACAAATACTACTCGGCTGAATATACATAGTCGATGGAAATGCGAAACCGGTTTTTAACGGGGATAGTTAAATCACATCTCGTGTCACGCGCTAGCGCAGTCGTTATAATGTGTTAGGAAATAGAGATACGAAGAAAATAAGAAATGGAAAATAGGATTACAACCATAGATTGCATTATTACAACCGTGAATAACAGTATGTAAACACAAAGCGTTTAAAAAAAAGAGAAAAAATATGATCAAAAGTTTCCATCTCATCGTACGAAACATTGAGCTATTATAATATGGTCAAAGGTTTCCAATCTCGTCGTACGAAATATTGAACGATTCCATTGAAAAGTTAAAATTATATCTCCGCTCTTCTGAAATTTTCTTTGAGATCAAAAATTTTGAATGTACAATATATTTTCCAAAACAATATTTTTAGTAGCAGTATTCTCATTTAGAATAATAAATAAAAGGAAGAAAAAGGAATAAATTTCCTTTTTCTTCTGCCATTACGTTTTTTAATTTAATATTTTAAATGCTAATCTAAAATATAAAAAATAAATAGAAAAAAATATAATTTTAGAAGAAAAATAATAATAGTATGGTTTTAAAAAGAAAAAAACCTTTCACTCGATATATTCAAATAAATGAGGAAGCTTAGGGGCAATAAAATAATCTGTTTAAATTACAACGTAAATTTTTAATTAAAAGGCAAATTGCGTGAAAACACAATATTTTCTTAAGGGGGAAAGTAGCGTGTACAAAAGTTAACATGGAAGGCTAGGCACGTATCTATCAAGTATCTAGCACGAAACCATTGTGCACAACATTACGCAATTAAGCGCTTCAGAGTATACGGAGGCGTATATCCATTAAAATTGAATACTTATTAGCTCTAATAACACGACGTGGGCGAACAGTAATTCGGGAGACCGATAAATTTCGGTCGGGGCGGTCTCACCGCCAAGGTAATTAATCCGAGAAGCTTAAATTCATCGATATCGTGTAATAAATGACAAAAATTCAGAAAGGTGAGAGTTGATATAGCCACACTGCGTCGATTTCCGCACGCAGTGTGGCTATATACGTTTGCGGCGTGAGAGCTTCCAAGTTTTATATAGAATAAAGTTTCATAACGACTGCAAATTTTACATTCAAAATACGTGCGTGAATTTACGATATACACGTGAATGGATATAAAATTGGATCGTACGCCATTTTCTCGTAAAGTTCAATTACGAATGGAATAATCATGTCACGTTTAATTCCTATTGTCATATTTACGTAGAACAATATTATGCAAAGCAATACGCAAATATAGGATACAATATCTGCTTCTACTTTCAGAATAATAAATTATTCGTGTTGTAATGCATCTGACTCATTATGATTCGATTCTTTCGCCCGCGCCAAATTGTTACGTGCTAATTATTTTTCCGGAAGTTAATTTATATTAATTTAATTCAAGCAAAATGCCACAATTCTTTTTTCATTCCTTCCATGCAGTTTTAAATTAATTGGTTAAATTAATCGATTTGTGACAGGATTTTCTGGCAATTGTATTAGAAGTGAGTATTCCGACATGTCAACGTGACAAAAGGATTATCAATCGCCGGCGGGACTGCATTTGTATCATTAATTAACACTGCGCAGCTTAAGCCAGATTGCTTATATCCGGAACATATGCAACGGTAAGGTCGTGCCATTGTGTTGCGTTTCTGTAGTTTACAAATGCTATTTGCCAGTGTCAAAGCTGGAACTAGAGACGACTAATTCCGCGCGGTTTTCGCACAAACAAGCGCGTGTTGCGTCTTACCGACTAAAATGTTACGCGGTGACCGAGCAAAGACACAAGCAAGCCCTGGTTCCCTACTCTGTAACGCTGGAAATCCCTTTCATAGCACGAAAATGGGAAAACTTACGATTTCTCTTTTATTCGTCCGTTTTTCACTTCCTTTTTTTCCAGTCGTAAACCACGATGTTGCCTAAACTGTGACAGCCCTTTCCGCCAACCGAGAATGCACGTCATATACCTGATATTACATATCACGTCGAGGTTCACGCTTTTACATTCAACTGTAAAGTTGGCGCATGTTATTTTTCTCAATCCTCTCTCCATGAATAGAGAGACGTTTCTTACAGCCGACATGTATTTTTATTTCAAATGCTATGATCATACGAGCGTACAATCTTGTACAATTTACTCACTCGTAACTTTAATTTTCGAAATGTTCAGAGACATCTATAATATCTTCAAACCACACATTCTAACATAAATGTATGCGACATTTGACATTAAATGCGAGAGATTTGTAATTCCGCAGAAATGTTGTGTTTAAAAAATTCAATAAAAAACAGAATCAATTTGCAAAAATCTTCTTTTTCTCACTACCTGTGGAATATAACTTGCAATCTTTTCTCGCGACTTTTCTCACATTTAAGATAATGCGTTCTCAATAGCACTGATGCTTAAAAATGTCCTCGAACGATGATGTAATGTTGTTCGAAGGATCTCGTTGGATGACCCACTACACGATGACCCATATATTTTCGACATCAAATAGGGAACGTGACGAATTGTCCTGTCTACCCAACGATATTTATAACGTGGAAGAATTCCAACGTTATTTCTTCCTTTTTTCGTTTAAGCTGGAATCAGAAGATGGGTTTATACGATTGCGAAATAGAGTTATTTGCGATCGAATTGCAGACACTATATTTTCTAATATTACGATGGATTGTAACTGTACTCGTTTGGGGTAGTCGCGTCCATGAATAACTGTGGAAGTTACGCTTCTTTTTCTGATTATTAAGCGGATACAATAATACTAAAAAATATGAACGCGGAAGTATTGATTATTAATTAACAATCTCTAATTTTCCTTATAATTCTCTCTATTATTATTCATTTTAATTTATATATTTTTGAAAATTTTGTACTTTATATTTACTACACTACTATACTACAATACTTCATATTTCGATTTTAAATTACTTGATGTCTGTCTTTTTAATCTCTACAGGATTTATTAATATCAACGACATTCTACTCCTGAAATCGTGAATCACACGATATATATGAATCGTTAGTCAATTTCAATTAATTTCCACAATCCCAATTAATTTTGTGTTAAAGTACACGTGATGTCCTCCATTGTGTTATCTACAGAACAGAACGAAGTGAAGCCATAAATTGCCAAGAGAAACGAAGTCTAACTAGAACTATCGAATCGAAATTTATTGCATCGAGCGATCGCAATCTTTATAGCTGCCGAGATTCAGCACATTTTCTTTAATCAACTGATTATCTAGTTTACGTTTACTTCGACCTTTATGCATAATGATTTACTTGAACTCTAATTACAAATGAACTGAATCTTTTTGTGTGTTTCGTTATTTTTTTCTATACTTATTATTTATCATAATTTAATGTCTAAGTTTTTTTTATCGAAATATATATATAAATATTTATTTTTGTGTGATAACACAAAAAAGCAATTTATAGCGATTTTACTTTGCTAAAAACAAAAAGCAAAATTTGCATTTCGATGTCATTTAATATTTTGCGTAAAAGTATATTTATTTCAAATTAAAGAAAAGTAATATGACGCGGAGCAACGTTACATATATTCAATTAAACATATTTCGCAAGATATTTCGCGAATTAATGACAGTTGAGGTTATCGCATGTGCTAATTTTGCTACGCGAGATTTCGCGTTGAATTTCTCAATTTTTTAGAAATACTTTCACAATCATCCCAAATCTCTCGTTTCAGCATCTGTTCTCTTTTCGCGTTCTCTAAAGCAAAAAACTCGAGAGAGAGATAATTTCGGGATGCTCCCTGAGCTTCTGACGATCTATTTTCAACTGCATCACGGATTCATTCCTGACTCCTCTTTCTATCGTGCGAAATTACACGACAAAACAGACGTCGACAGACTTGTAAATTAAAAAAATATTGAAACAAGCACTACGAAACTTATGTTGAAAAAGAGAAAAACAGAAAGTTGTAAAGTATGTTAAATTGTTAATTAAAAATACATTAATACATTAATAATAATAATAATAAAAGTGTAAACGCATGTAGCATAAAACTACTTTAAAAAATATGCATAACAAAATTACATAGCTTCTAATATAAATGTATAAAAAATTTGCATTAATAGTCTAGCTAATTGGAATATACCAATAAAATAAAAAAGATCTACAAGAAATCATAATTATGCGACTAAAATTGGTAGCTGAATCAAATATCTGTAACTTCACCGTTAACCATTAATCTGCTCGTTATCGTGTTTTCGTCATGTTAAATATAAATTGCATGCTGCTTGTTGAATAATCCTATCACGTTGAGCTTAGATTCTATAGATCAAATGTGTGCAAACGGCGTGATTAGTATTTTGTTATGTAAACTTGTAAACGATGCGAACGGCAAATACGTTATTCGATACATTGGAGAAATGTATATTTACTACGCAAGAGAGAAGAGCCATGATTCTGTATAGACTGTTACAGAATCATGGCTTTGTAAATATAAAAATATTTTTCTAAATATATATAATACTTAACAAGGAACACATTCAAATACAAAAATTAAAACAAAATACTAAATATTAAAATTAAATTAATTTTTTAATTGTAAAATTAAAAATAAAACAAGAGTTACAAGCTAGATCTTAATGCTAGATCAACTACAAAAACATAAGTTTATTATATAAACGTTTCGACCCCTTGGATTGGATCATTCTCAATGTTTAAATTAAATACAATTTGAAATCAATGGCTCATTTGAAAAATAATAACTTGCTAATACATATGATAATTTAGACGGTAAAAGTAATAAAATATAAATTCATCATCGTGTATGTACAATTTTGTTATTGAATTTATATTTTATTACTTTTACCATCTAAATCATTATACGTATTAGCAAGTTATTATTTTTCAAATGAGCCGTTGATTTCAAATTGTACTTAATTTAAACATTGAGAATGATCCAATAAGGGTCGAAATGTTTGTATAATAAACTTATGTTTTTGTAGTTGATCTAGCATTAAGATATAGCTTGGCTTATAGCCCTTGTTTTATTTTGAATTTTATAAATTATTTGAGCCTTTTGTCTTTTACTATTTTTTTTAATTGTGTTTCATTATTAAATACAAATAAAGTTTATCTTAAAAAGTAATGATAATTTTATGATAATAATTATTATAATATATAAATAATAATAATTACATAATAATTATTACGGTATAAAAATAAATAAACATAAAGATTTTAATTTTCTGAAATTCTTAAAAAAAATTTGGATTCGCTATTTATTTATCCATGTATCTTAATGTAATTTTCTATATGTTGTAAACTTGATTTAAAGAATTAATTTCATCGCGTTTTGTTTGAATTTGTCAAAAGATTATTATTTCTAATTTTATGGCATTGCGAAATATTGCAAAATGATTAAGCGTTTCTTTTGGATTTGAAAAATTATGTAATCGGTAATAGCATGCCATAATTCCATACGTCAAACAACAGAATAGTTTTGTCCTTGGTTGAGATAATTGCAGTTTCAATATTGTAATTCGAAGCAGAGATTAAAAAGGAATCGCAAACTAAAATAAGGATTGTGTTATAGGAAAACGGCGAGATTTCGTGAGAACAACCGGAATTGTTTCTTCGCTATCTAGCTAGGATAGCCTTTATAGCAAGCTTTTAAAGCCATCGACACTCCGTTATTCTTCCTAACTGCTTTTTATCATTATCTACACTTTATCTTACACGGCTTCTTTTGTCCTAATTCAACCTTGACTGCATCGCCGGAGGATGCCTTATGTGGTCATTTTTCTGCTAATCGACTAGTAAAATTACTGTATTGAAACATTAAGGTACATCGAAATAATTACGTGTACGTTTCGTGGCGACATAACTCAAACTCATGAAAAATGACACGTTCCTGCCCACTATATTATAAATTATTGATTAAGTGACGGTAATCGTTCTTCATCGTTTGATAAAAGATGAGATAAAGAGATGAGGAAAAAATGAGAAATCCTAAAAATGTTTTCCCAAAGTAATTGTTATTAATACACAATTAGATACTAGATTATCTTTAAGTAAGTATACATATTCTTCATTATTGTTTTTAAATAATCCATTTCTTTATGTTAGTAATATTCAAAAATTCTTAATTTATTTCCAAAAGATAAATATAAAATGCAAATTAAATCTTTAATATTTTTTGCTTATTTATTATATCTATTTATCTACATATTTATTTACTAAATATACATTTCTAGATAATAAATAAAAAAATGAATAATGACGTCTCTAACAATAGGAAACTTTTTGGGTATTTCCGAGATCTCTTGAAATTGTTATCTATTTAATTATACTTATTTACTATCAGCCCCTGTCTCTTACCTCCGACTTATTAGTGCATCCGTCCGGAAAAGGACACTTCGTAGATTTACTTCGTTATATCTCGTTCTCGAATTATCCGGCTATCATCGATATTACCTTCGATTGTTCGTCTCGTCCCTATCTCCCTCTTTTTACGTCTTCCTTTCGACTTCTTTCGGCCAATTTGTTTCGAGTGCCGCATTTTTCGATTCTTTTCGACAATGATGTCAATCGCATTGTTCTCATTTTATCCTGACACCGCGTTTCTTCACTTTTTGCTGTCTCTCTCTCTCTCTCTCTCTCTCTCTCTCTCTCTCTCTCTCTCTGTCTTTGAATTTTTACACCATAAACAATATCAACAAACACAAAGGCAATGACGTCTCAAAAATACATACTGTTAAACTTCACGCACAATTTTAATAATTTTGTCCCATAAACTTTTGATGATTGTTGCGTTTTACAATAAAAAAATCCTATTTAAATAAATATATATTTTAATAATCGACTAAACATATACTTATAATAAATAAGTATTCACTTAATAAAAATAAATGATTGTTAAATGAAATTAATGTTTTTTTATATCAAATAAATATATTTTTATAAATATATCTTAATAAATGTTTAGTTGGTAATATTCAAATAAATAATTTATTAAAAAATTTTTTGTTGTTGTAGATAATAATAATAAACAATAGGCTGTGTCTCAAAATTCACTGCCAGTGCTAAAAATTTATAGTTTACGTTACGTGCACTATAGATTTAATTAATTTTGAAAATAGCCAGAGCATTTATCATCAATTTCATGTATTAGCACGTTCACAATATTATCATAAATTTTGCATCAAGAAAAATTTACTACATAAATCAATCACATCGTGTAATAGGACATGATAATAATTACTTTTGTTTGCCTCTGACTTGTACTTACTGAATGCACTGATAATGTTGGATGGCAGGCAATTTCCTGCGTTAATTAGGTCTCTTTTAATTAAACTCTCTCAAAAAATGTACGAAAATGAAAGCGATCTAATTTCTACTATTAGAATTTAAATTAAAGAAATATTTTGTTCACAAAATTATGATAATAAAATGTATGCTTTAATATTGTAATTTGTATTTTATTTATTTCATTATCTATAGTATTCACACTTTTCGGTTTAAAATAAAAATGTAAATTGTTCCACAAATAATACGACCCGAATAAACAGGCTTTTTTAATTAGAGATTAAATTAATTATTAATTATTAATAAAGATTATTAATACATTCTTTTAATTTTTATAAGTAACATCTTTTATAATATTCTTTATAATTTTTTAAGTAACTTCATAAAAATTTATCTAAAACGTTTGAATCCCACTTTTTATCATGTTACGCATATATAAAAAAGACACCGTACGTGTCATAGTTTGCAGCAGTATGTCATTCTTAATCTTTCTTTTATCGCAGAAAGTTTGCCTTGATAAATGTGTATATATTATGTATAAAATTTACAAGTAATATTTCTTTTAAATTCTGTAGAAGTTTTACATTAAAAAATTCATTTTAAATAAAAAGTAATATAAAGACAGATAAAAACTTTAAAGAAAAAAATTAATTTTCAAAATAAAAATTAATTGTTTTTATCTTTGTGACAAAAATAAGTATGTTGCAAATTTTCAAGCTCAATATCATTTTTTATATCAACTATATTATAGTTCACTACATATATTGTAATTAATGTAACATATTATTTTTTTATTGCTCGTATACATACATATATGTCACATAAAATTATTAAATCGATATGTATAAGTAACGTGTATGCAATTATATATGTTGATAAGTCTTTTTACATAAAATAATCTATCGTTTATCCTGAATTAATAATCTTATATATTGATTCCATTTGATGCTCACAAAATTTGGCGCTTCTAGAATTATTTCATGACTTCTTAGAATTATTCTTTGTTATTTATCGAATGTTAAATAAGAATAAATAACGCTGACACCAGCGCTGCGAATGTCGAATAGAACGTAGCTATTATACATATTATTATGTCATACTATTTCATCATAGTTGTTTAATTAGAAAATAAGCGAGAGAAAGCGAGAGAGAGAGAGAGAGAGAGAGAGAGAGAGAGAGAGAAATAGAGAGATTTCAAAATTCGTATTAAACAATGTACACGGTGGTGATAACAATTGTAGTACTTGTCAGGTACACGTATCGGTCAGGTCGTACGAATTAGATAGCAAACTTTATGATGATTAGGAAAACAATGGGAGAACTACTACTGACGGTACCGTATATACATATACAATAGATTATATCATACGAGAAACGCAGTTTCGCGATACTGTCGATGCAAAACGAAAAAGAAAAAGAAAGAGAGAGAGAGAGAGAGAGAGAGAGAGAGAGAGAGAGAGAGATTCATCATTTAATTAATAAAAGAAAAAAAACATGTAAATCTAATTTGTGAGAAAGAGGAGAATTCAGAGAATCAAATTCTTTTTATATAAATTTGTTATTCCATAATAATTTCCGAGAAAAAAACTACAAAAAATATGTACTGAATAAAAATCTACATCGAGAGAAGAAGCTGATATAATAATTTTCATTATTCGAAATATTTGTTTGTTTTATAATTCTCTATAACGTTCAGTTAGACTTAATTGTTAATTTTAAAAACACAATAAATAAATATTAAATATGTGTAAAACAAAAATGCTTAATTTTATTTCAAATTAATATTTCAATTTATAAATCGAGATATATTATGTGTTCGACAATATTAAAAAATTACGTTTAATTCTGCACTCGTATCACGTATGGAATATTAAGACAAATTGAAAAAATTAATCAATGCTTTACGTTCCGTTACGCGCGCGAATGAGCAGTGGTACATGTCGAGAAATAATTTTCATCGCATATTAATTGAATGTCCTGACAATCTCCGAGTACTCAGTCGCATTTTTGATCGCATTATTCTCCAACGATGTGCTCCGTCCATTCTTTACATCACTCGATTGAACCAATATTTTTTCAACCATCGGTTATTCTATTACTTCCGCTCAAACAATATTCCAAGAAACAAAATATCCAAAAATATCATACTAGACAAGAATGTCCACCTACAATGTAGAATTATATCAACAAATAATAAGACTATGTTTACCTTAACAGAAGTATGTGTATGCAATCAGTTTTTGCTGACAAGAGAAGACTCTTCTAAATTTTAATTACACAATTTACTTGTTTTGACAGTTGTCAAGAGTATTCAGTATTAGCCGCATTCAAACCAGAGAGAGTTAACTCACTGTCAGATAATTATTAATTTCTTATGTAACACGCGCGCGCGCGGATCATATTTTATGTCTCATAGTAGGTACCTGGTATCTTTCGCGTTTTAGAAAATAATGAGACAATGTAACTCGAATCTTCAAGCTACGAATAACAACTTGCGAAAGTGTTCTGCAATCTTGTATTTATGTGTCACGAAGAATAAGCGTTATGTACTACTACCCAATTTAAAAAAATACAAATAAAGGCCGCATTTACCTATCTTATTCCTTAAAGTTAATTTCAATAAATCACATTTTCATAAATTATATAATAATGCTAGATTGGAAAAATGGAATCTATCGTTTCAATCGAAAAATAAAACATTTATATAAATTAATTTCCTATTATCTTTTTTCAATTTCTTACGTTCTGAAAGAAGAGTGAGATTGCATATATAATTTTAATAAATAAGATTCACTGTAAGAATAGAACAACTCGTCTACACTTAAATTTCATTAGGCTAAATTTGACACTACAGATTTAACAGTGTAAATCTCGAATTTTGACTTATTAAAATTACTATCGATCTTATTTTTCCAAGAAAATTAAGAAAAAGATAATGATAGTATTTTAAAATTTTTATAGGAATGTAAACTTTTTTTAAGCACATTAATGACTCATGGTTTTATTTAAAACTAATAATATATAATTTATACATAATCAAATTAAATTAAAAGAATTATATACAATTAAAAAATTAAAATTAAAATTTAGTATTTATATATATATATAATATATATATATATATATATATATATATATATATTTTAATAAATATTTTATCTAAATCAGTTAATTGTAATAGGTGTCTGTATGTAAAAAATAAAACTCAGCTACGTAATAAAAATCGACATCATCTACGTTAGATAAAAATAAAAATTAGTAACAAACGACAGATTAGTATGCAAGCACTTACAATAATAAAATTAAATGCTTGAGAGTTTTATGCGAGATCATCCTTTTTGATTATCTAACTTTGGTCATTTATAATTCGAAAACTATGTGACCGCAATATTAGAACTTTCGACTATAATTAATTACCAGAATATGGTATTAAAGTATTAGCGCATGGGTTGTTACAAAGTACTATCTGTATCGTGCCGACGGCATTTGCGCTGTTTACGATAAGAATGTGATATGTTTCTTTCGTATGCTTGTTCGTTAGTTAGTCAATTAAAAACACAAATTATCATTATTTAATCACTTTTGGCTACACTTGACGCAACGTTTCTGTCTCTTTGAAACTTATGGCAGCAAAATTGCGTCGATATTATCAGCGAGCGAAAGCGGCGCTCGAGAAACTTGATTAATTAGAACATTTACGGAACATACGCGGCTTGCAACATCATTATCCATCATAAGGAGACTATCGTATAATGAGAGATATCGCTTGAGAAGTTTGGAATTTCGTCAGATCTCACGCTCTCGACACACTTCTCTTTCGCAATGCAACGAATATTTTCGGATAAGAGCTCGCAAGAGCATGTTGAGGCCTCCGATAGTTATATAACTGACGAGATATCACCGATATGCTTGAACACGCGCAGAGTTATCGCGTTTGGATATTTTAGTGGAAGAAACCGACCGCTACATCACGAATTCCACGGTGATGCGAGTTCAGCCACGGTCGATAATTTCGAGCAACTATACCATGAGATATTTCTGCTTGCCTCGATCTCCTTTCTCTGCTCGAAACAGTTGGAATTTCGAATTTCGATATATATATATATATATATATATATATATATATATATGCTTGACTTATCACGTACATAGCCCTTAGCAAGTTTCCAAGTACGAACGGAAGGTTTCGATCAATCGAAACGGAACGCGCGCGTTAGCTCGTTCTCGTTTCAAATATAACTAACTGGCTACAGCTACTTGTAACGGACTCCACCTCATCCTCCTTCTCCTTCTCCTCCACCATCTTTCCTCTCCAGTCCAAATCTGTTTATCTTACGAAGTACGGGGGATTAAGTTGATCCCTGGGGAAGGCGCACCAGGTAGCGTGTCGTACTACGCGCTTTGAGATAAGTTCACGCCCGAAGTGGCAATCGTCTTTTTCCGTGCTTAAGACTTAGCGGAGGAGTCTTTCTTCTTTTATACAGAAGTTCGAATTATATCGGTAACTTTTCTGTAATCGAATATTGAAGATTAATCTCTGTAAGTGACAGAAATACGGAAAGAACAGTTTTACTAAAATATCTAAAAGTTTAATTAGATACAGATAAGAAAATAGTTGTATAAGACTATTAAAATAATTATAAAACCCTTTAGCGTTGATAACACAGTAAAAAATGTTAACATTTTAATAATCAGCTTGAAAGTCTTATATCGGATGTTCAATATAAAACGTTACAAAATTTTTATCTTGAAAATATGGCATTATTGAGAAAAATTGTACAGACAAAAATTGTAGGATTCAAAAAGATCTATTTGCTGATCTTATTAGTTTGATGGACTTTGGATGGACTTTGATTCCAGAATCTAATAACCGATATGTTTAAAGCTTTCCAAATTATATTAAGTACTTAATAAAAAAATATTTTCTTATAGAGTTTTGAAAAGTTCTCAACATCAGCTATTAGATTCTGGAAACAAAAGTAGGGTGTTCCATTAAAAAAAAATCGTGATATGACCTTGGCAATGCCACTCAAACTAAAATCAGTAAATAGATCTTTTTGTATCTCACAACTTTTGTCTGAACAATTTTTCTCAATAATGCTGTGTTTTCGAGATAAAAATTTGTAACGCTTTATTTTGAACACCCTACATATAATGATTTTAATAGATCAAACAAAATTATTTTCATATTTGTATGCGTGTATGTATCTGGTAAAATTTTTAAATACTTGTGGAAAATAGTTTTTTTCTCCGAAGAAAGAAAAATGAAAGAAAGAAATAGCGAATATTAATTGCAATTTAATATTTATTAATACTGTTATTTTTTAAAAAATATTAGGTGTTAGAATTAATTCGTAGCGTTTTTTAATGAAAGAATGTTATTTATTTCACATGAGCATTAAAAAATACATTAATGAAAGTACTTCCCATCACTTGTAAAACGCTACGAATTAATTCCAACACCTAATATATGTGTTGATATATACTTATATATATAATTGAAAGAATTGAGATTTTATTTTTGAAATGTTTCTTTTTAGTAAATTTTTCTTTTGAATAAATAGACTGTCATTTCATTATATTATTTGCAATAATCTTTGCGGATAATTTATATTTCTCGCTTTAATGATTTCCAACAGCTTATGCAAGTGTGATGTTTTTTTATGTTATTTTAATAGCAACGACCGATAAGTATCTCATTAAAAACAAAAATAACAGTTATGTATCTACTGTACATACAATAAATATGTTTGTTTTGTTAATGTACATGATTATTGCACGTGTACATAATACATGAGATACAGAATAATTATTCTATTTGATACTGGCGTTCACGTTACTTAAATTGTAAAGCTTTTCACGCGAAACGAGTAGGTAGAGGAAAATAAGTGTTCTCACGAGCGAGAAACATTGGGGGAAGTAGTAAGAAAACGCATTGCTTCCGCAACGCATGACATGAATCTCCGGTAAGAGACCGTTTAGTTTCTCAGTCGAGGATATATTTTTCTTGAGTTTCGCGTTTCCCATTTTCTCGCGGCACAACGTATGCGACGCGAAACAACGGAGGGCAGTAGATTAGAGGAGTACGTTAAAAGCTCGTGCACGTTGTGTGATACAGCTTTTATCGTGCTTTTACCGCATCGATACATTTGTCATTGCGCCAGATGCAGTTTCACGCGAAATTAAAAGGATCGCCAAAACGATAGTGGCTTTACAATCAAAATGTAAATAATACGTAGTGTGGTGGAAAAAATACTTCTTCAAAAATGAATGGTTCAATTTATTCTGTAAAGTACGACTGTAATTAGGAGATGACTGCATTAATCTTTCATATTTGACAGCGTATTTTGATATTGCATATATTGCGAATGTACCACTATATTTTTCTATAGCGCGGTTATAGTGCAAGAGATATTCGATCTTCATTGAAAGGCTCCATTAATCGCACAGTGTAGAGACAAAAGGGTTGATTTCAGTAATGGAACACGCTTTCGGGTACTTACATCAAGGGACATATCGATTTTGCTAATGGAGCTGCAGTTAAACGCCAATTAACAGGATCAAAATTAATTGCAGATCAAAGCGACACGCAACGCTTTTGCAAAAAAACAGGATTGCATTTATTATTTA
This sequence comes from Acromyrmex echinatior, assembly GCF_024713525.1. Taxonomy (NCBI): domain Eukaryota; kingdom Metazoa; phylum Arthropoda; class Insecta; order Hymenoptera; family Formicidae; genus Acromyrmex; species Acromyrmex echinatior. The sequence goes on from NC_141852.1 coordinate 21,939,516, forward strand.
TCGCGAGATGATCGCGCACTTCCATCGCAATTCCATTATGCAAGATAACACAACATAGAAATAAAATTGAGCTTGATCCCTCGATCAAGAATCATTCCATCAGATAATTAATCGTTCTGCCTGCACATTCTAACGTGACATAATCTCGAGGTCATAAATTAGATCATACTGACATAAGCTAAAGTGACAGAGAAATATGTTCGTCGACCGCTTGCATATGCAATGAAGTTTCGATTTCACAAAACGTATTATTGTTTTTCTCGGAATCAGAGCGTTTGAAAGTTAAACAATTAAATAAAATTCGAAAGTTAAAAAATTAAATAATTTCTGAATAATTATTATGATGCTTAATTTTATTTTTCGCGCTAATAAATATGGCAGTTCTACACTTAATAGCTTTTATAAAAAAAAGCTGATAATGCGTTATTACAACTTATGTTAACAATTGCATAATAACATGAGTATTACATTTTGTTAATAATAAATTATTCAATAATAAAATTGTTGCCTAGTCGTACTATTTTTAGATTGTGGTCATGTAAGAAGGATAGTTCTGAGACAAGATCGGAAATACGATTTTTACAATTTAAAGCAAGATCAAGAAATTTCAGCAACAGTAGAACAACGACGTAATCGGATCAGCGATAAAACGCTGAAAATGAAGCAAAGTGTCGTATAATGAAAGTGTAAAACAGAGGATGGGAAGGAACTTATCGTTTCGGGTACGTCGACCGCGAAACAGCGCACGCAATACAAAGTGCTAGCTTTAAATTATGTCGTGGACAAGTTTACGGAAGATCGCGATTATGATAATATTTTCTTGTTTTACAGCGGCTGTTATAACTCCTTCTGTTATTTTCGACGGGGAAAATAACACTTGAGAAATGTTATTGTTAAAAACAGCACGAAATATTCACCGTAATTTAAGATAATACGCGCGATATTTTCAACGTTTTATTGCTGTATTTTACAAAGCTGATTAACTCTGATTCACGCTTCGTAATACTTTCGTTCGTAAAGATTAAACATGGAATGTATAAAAATATTAAAAAATCATATTTTGGCAAAAATCATATTTTACAAAAAAAAAATGAGATTGGATTACGCCCATGCATTCGGAAATATTGGATAAATATTGAAACTCATCAGGATGTAACTCAATCTCTCAGATTATTGCTGATAAGGGATTTGATTGTAAATGGCAGAAAAAATTGTCCAGGAATGAAAACGTTACTGATGGCATTACGCAAAATTTCACGAATAATATTTTGCAATATAAAATAGGGTTAAAACAAAAATATTAAACGGAAACAATTTATTTGTAAACAAATTCCACATTTTCACATGGTATTAAATTGAAACAATTAAAACGACTGTGTTTAACACAAGAGTGATCGCGTACCGGTCATTTTGCCGTACTTTTCCGTTTTCTATTTATATCTTTCAATTTATTGGCACTATTATATTTTTTATGTAAATGTTTGTTAATGTTTTTTCGTATAGTGTGCGAAAATAGATGACGTAAACACGCTTATATTTACATAAAATTTGATATATTTGTAACAGTCGGTCTAAAAAACCCTTGCGTGCACTTACGTTAGTCCCCGCGGTACGCAATAGTATGTAAACTCACTTATGTTAGTGTTTGTAGTCTCGTTTTCTTATTAATTATTACTTATATATATTAGGTGTTGGAATTAATTCGTAGCGTTTTTTAATGAAAGAATGTTATTTATTTCACATGAGCATTAAAAAATACATTAATGAAAGTACTTCCCATCACTTGTAAAACGCTACGAATTAATTCCAACACCTAATAGTAATTATCATATACGTATTCTAATTATAACATATATATAGTGAGAACAAAAACTATTCGTACAAAAAAATTTTTTATAAAAAAGTCTTATTTGTAGAAAATAAATATTAATTAGCAATTTTATACAATGAATACATTCTGTTCTTACATTGACAAACAAACTTCGCATTCTTGATTTTAAAAGCTAAATTAAATCAACTATACGAATACTTTTTGAGCATCCAAACAGCACAATTTTTAATTTTCGCTAATTTTTCAGATGATATATTTTCTATAATACACATCTTTTTGGTATATATAATTTTAAGAAATATACAGTCTATTTTATTTTTTATGAATAAATTGTTAATTACACAGCAAGAAATGATCGTCAATTAAACGAATCGATGTCAAGTTGGTGTTGAAATCATCGTATCGATGTTGATTCAACATCAATTCGATGACTCACTCTAGCTCGATATTTACTTTTTAAAAATAAAGTTTTTTTAAAAAATATTTTCTTTGTACGAATACATTTTGCACTCCTTGTATGTGCGAAAATATTAGGTGTTGGAATTAATTCGTAGCGTTTTACAAGTGATGGGAAGTACTTTCATTAATGTATTTTTTAATGCTCATGTGAAATAAATAACATTCTTTCATTAAAAACGCTACGAATTAATTCCAACACCTAATATATTTCGGTCAAAATAACCAGGACGCGCATACTAACGTTAGTTTCGAGACGCGCCTATTCCCGAGTTAATCAATATTGAAATAACTGAAAGTGAATATTTCATTATAAATAATTTACGCCACAGTGATAAATTATTTGTAACAAAATAATTATGTCGCGGATACATTGCATAACATCCAAAATAATTACGTTTAATTCATATTTGTTAATATATGTATAATGAGATTCGCGTTTATTAAATGATCTTGTTATGTACACATGAAATAATCAAAATTGTTTTTTACAACGAGCACGATAGATTAAATGATAATACTGACAAAATGTGAAAAAAATTGAAAGCACCTCTCTTCATCTTTTTAACTTCCTTCAGTCGTAAATAAAAATAAAAATCGAATTCAAAAAATATATCCTATAAATTGTTCTGACAATAAAATGCATTCTTATAAAAATATATCACATGTTTATATTTCATATAATTATGTAATTCCATTTTAAAAAATATTAAATTTTTTAAAATGTATTAAATTAAAAAAAATGGCAATAATTTTGAAATCCTATAAAATTAATATGACTTAAAAACAATTTTTTGTCTATCATGTTATTTGATCCTACTAAACAAGTTATGTTTTCTTCTCAATATTTTTTTGCATCATCAAAAATAAATGAGAATAATTATTACAAAAAGGTTGAATTTCACCGATTAGTTTCATTTTCACATATAATTAAAATAGTGTCCTATATATTTTAAACCATGTTGCAGATTCTTCTGGTTTCGTCATGTAACAAAAATTTTTGAAATAAAAAATATTACTTCAAAGTTTTTCACTTTTTAGACTTAAAAGATACATATCTAAAGTGTAATATACGTAAATATAGTACGATTATCAGTTCTAATAACTTTAACCTTGCTTGTCCACATACGTATTATACATATGTCAAGGTTGAAGTAAGCAATTAAAACTGATAATCAAACTAAATTTATCTACGTTACACTTAAGATGTTATTTTTAAATTATAAACGTAGAAAACTTTGAATTAATATTTTTATTAAGATATGATAATAACGCTTTGCAATCTGCGTATTTATTACATTATTTATACACACACACACACACACACACACACACACACATCGTCTGACTGAAACAAACTACGCCTATGATACAAATTGAAAATGAATATACTTTTTTTCGAAACACATGTCGATCTAAAAGCACCTTAAAGTACTTTATCTTGTTTTCAGTTTTTATCTAACAACTGCATACCATAATAGTTGTATGTATTTGTTAATAAGACTAATATCTTACGCGATGATGTTGTTAGCATGTAAAATTACATGTGTAATACTCGAATTTCATAAAAAAATGAAAATTATATTTCATAGAAATGTTAAGCGTAAAAGAAAGTAAAAATTAAACACACTGAATTAAGAACTGTTTTCAAAAGACCTATTATAATGAAAAATAACATGTTGAGAAAAGCGCTTTTATTCAATGCGTCTCAATTCAGCAATCGTTAAAGTAGTAGACCTTATCTGAGCCAAACTGAACGTTTCTCTTTACGCAAAGAACGATTTTTCAAACCTTATCTATGGTTTCTTGAAAGTAACTCGACAATTTTTTACGTTACTCATTTTAAGAAAATGTTTATATGTCGCATGTTCAATCCCATAGAAAGTTTGATATTCATGTTGATCATTTATTATCTCACAAACCCTTTAAATAAGATTATAAATTCCGTAATAGCACTTAATAGGACTTCATTAGATATATAAAAAGAAAATTTTTTCATTACTCAACACACGTTATCAAATAAATAATATATCAGATTAAAATTCCTTCAAATTCCTTTGTTATGTCGTAATTAAAATATAATTTTCTTCAAAATCAAAATAAATATTTTATTATAATTGTTCGTATAATTTAAATAAACAATTACAATACACTTCTGTTTAAAAAATATAAAAGTATCCAATGACATTCGCAAAATATGAAATTTATCGAAACGAAGATTTATGTAGCGTGCGGCATCTAAATAAAAACACAGCATTTCAGTCAGTATATCAAAATATTCTCCTTACAATTTTCATAGTACGTTGCGGATTTCACAAACGATTTACATCTGAATTCTTTTCTTTTCTGTACATTGGTAAAAGAAAAATATTAACCGCATCGCAAATGATGAGGATATATCCATTTTTACTTCGCTGTCTCTTTAGTCCCCTAGGAGATCCCCCTTGTCCCTCTCACGGTCTTCGTCGAAAAATATGTAACCTTCCTGCTACTCTTTCAAATCGATCGTATCGGACGCTCCAGATTCAGTCGAGTGCGCGCTTGCACCCCTTTCTATAGCATTATGTCAGATTTTTCGCTGAATCGAGATTTGTTCGTGTCCCGAAGCATGCACGGATAAAAGATCGAACAAGCCATCATGAATTTATCGAGCATCATCGCATTATATCGAGCACGCTCTGCAAAATTCCGGTAGCCACTCGTACGACTGCACGGTAAAATAATATGAAATAAAATCGCTAATTCGTCACTCGTTGTTTCGACAAAGTGAAAAGACAAGCGAAAAAAGAATATAAATCAAAAAATTCTTTCTAAATATAAGACAAATAATTGCATATAGAAATTTAATATTTATGTATATAAATAGGTAATATTAAATCTGTTCTATATTTCACTATCTTTCAATATCTGAATATAAGATAAAAATAAATGTAAAATGTAAGAAACAATTATATCTCTTAATGTAAGAAACAATTATACTTAATAAATTACTTCATTACTTCGTTTAAAAATAATTTCTTATGTTAAGATTAATATATGTAATATTTAGCTAATAATTTTTTTTAATTATCTCTAATTTTACATTTATGACATCTTGAAATTATGCATCAGTCATTTATATATTGTACATAATGTATTTACATATAGATAATATCTTAACAATGTAAAGTTGTTTCAATGTAAAATGTGTATGCTACTCGAAGACAAAAATGTACACTATATGTACATACGAAATTATCAACAGGTGGTTTTACATAACCACCAAAGTTATTTCGCAGATAGAAATAATAGTGCATGCTGACTTTGCTTCGTCATCACCTTGTATATGTGAACCAAAGGAGAAATATCGATTTTCACGTTTGTATAATCAGTCCATCTTGAATGATATACAATTGAAAAACAATGCACAAGCAATGCTGATAAATAAAATAATTTTAAAAATAACAATACATTTTTTGGAAAAAATTTGTTTCACATAATGTTTCTACAGAAGAATTTATGCAGACAAATAAATCTTTCAGTCATGCAGACAAGTAAATTTTTCACTTGTCTTTGAAGGTACAATTATTCACTGCGCAGATTTCATTTTTCAAAATTTTTCGTAAATCATAGAAATTAATAATAAAAAGTAATAATAAAAAAATATAAATATAAAATTAAAGTATAATTAGTTCAGTAAAAGAGATTAGTGATTAATAATTAAGTGTTAAACATTTTGTTTTAAAAAAAATATCTAAATTATCAGTTTAAGCTGTAGTGAGATATATCAAGTGTATTCTTTCATCACTCAAAGGCACAGAAAATGAGAACAGGGACTTAATCCACAAATACGAGAAGGTGTGAAGAGATTATCGCGTAACATGTTAAGGGAGAGGGCACGATGTAGCAGAGATTAATTTTCCTAGCAACTAGAATTTCTCGAGAGACTCTTCGCGCGAGTTGTAAACCGGAATGTCTCAACATGTTGAAAAGTCCTCTGAATATATTACATGTACATGCGGACATTAAATCATCATATAAAATAATTATAAATGACATCATTGCGTAAAACGTTATTTCGACATAAATGATAATAATATAATCAATTATATAAATGGAAAACATTAATTTTTTTTTCAAAACGTTTCAAAATCAATATTGTCTAACAATTTAACTGGCCAGGAAAAATTATTTCCCGTTTAACACAACATGATATCTTTTTAATAGAGAAATATATGTAATCGTTTCCTTTTAATATGCGCGAGAACGTTCATGGAAAACTTTATTCGTTGATTTGGATTAAATATATTGTTTCAAAAAAACGGTTCAATATTGGAAAAAGATAGTAGTGAAATAATCTTGCAAATCCTCTAAGTATGAAACAAACAGCGAAGATTTTTTTTTACTAGCATTATTTGTGTGACGTATAATTCCAACGTTTTTTTTCCTTGTGAGAAAAAACCAGACAGAATGCGATACGCAAAAAACTCAATAAAACGGATTATAAAAGTAAAAAAAAAAAACTAAAACTGCTGTGGAATATAATGAGACAAGCGGAGAATTTTCTTCAGCAATATCGCATAGCACTCGCGATTTGCAATTTTTGATGCGCAACGTCGCAAATAATGTGAAAAACATGACAAATGTATGTTGATGGCATTCTAAAAGAGAAAAACTACAAAAATAATCAGAAAGAAAAATTGTACAAAGTAAAATGAGAAAAGTTTCAAAAAACAAAAACGTAATAATTAAGAGAGATATATACCTATTTACATATATGTATACATACATATAATTTTTAATACAATAATAATTTTGTAATATAGTGGCCAATTTCTTATTATCAAATCATTGTTAATTGCATCATATTCTTTATAATTTCAATTATAAATGTTTTGTTTATATCTTCTTATTCAACTTGTTTTAATACTCGATACATAAATTTCGTCATGCGCCATATATTGTTCTTATTTTGTCAGCCAATTCTATAATTTAAATTGTTTTGATAGGATTTGATAACAGTAATGCCCTGTTGCTAATGCCTTGTGTATTTATTCATTTCTGTGTATCTTATTGTTAGATGTAACTCTTGAATATATAATAAATTAAATTAAATTAATATAATACATATTTGATGTAATTTAATATGCGTATCTAATATAATTTTGTATATATAAGGTATTTTGGATTTATAATTTAGGTACATAAGCTAAATCGTATGCAATTTATGTATATTTGCGTTATATAAGTCTTTATTAGTTTTGTTTATCTCGTATATTTTCTGGTAGGCTTAATAACAGTATTGCTTTACTTTGCGTAGCATTTTGCATTTTAAATAAGGGTTGGTAAAAAACAGTTTAAAATATGATTAATTGATGTTTTTAAATATGTTTTAAATATGTTTTAAATATGTTTTTTATAATATTGTTTAAAGCGTATTTGAAACATTAAAAACATATTTAAGAAGAAACATCATAATGTTTTATTCTAAAAAAAACATTAGTCTTTGCCAACCCTGCAATAAATTAAATAAAATTAAAATAAATTATAAAAAAATTATATACTGTTATACGTGTAAAATATATATATCTAACAAATGTCAAGTAATTTATTTAATAAAATATAAATAAAGCTGAAATATCGGTAAATATTTAATATATAAATAAACAAGGTTATAATACGATGAATTGCGTCGTCATGATAATCCTAATATTGCCATCTTGCACCTGAAACTTTAAATTTTTGCATTGTAATATTAAAGAGACGATGGCGTTATCCAAATCTCGATCTAAATTTTCAAATGACCGTTTATACATGTAATATAAAAATCCTCGTATAACGGATAACCGAATATCTGGAAAATATCGTGCGCGTGCATTTTCCATTATCATACTTATACCATATCTACATTTAAATTATTCTCCATGTAAAATTCAAGCGCTGATAATATGGATATAAGCTAGGAAACTTTTATTATTCGAGTAAATAATTCGAGACATTGACTTAAAAAATAAAAAGATGAGTTTTAAATTAATTGAGAGAAATATAGAAATTTTGTTGTGATCTTATTTGAGAATATTTGCCTTGTATATTTCCAATGCTACAATTCTTATATCTGTCAGATGGCAAGCACGAAATTTTTGGCATTAATTAATAAAGAAAATAAAGTATGCTAACGGATGGGCAAAATCAGAGCAGATGATGCGAAAGGAAGAGATCGATCGAACGAAATATGAAAGGGAGATCAAATGTGCTATATAGAGCATGTCTTTTCTCTTTAACTGTAGGTCCTTGGATATCCGTTTTTTTGCTTTTTTATAGCAACAGTTTTGATGGTACACAAGCCAAAATACACTTTCTCAAAATTATTCAATCTTCAGTCGGCAGTCGGCAGATATCTCGGCGATCGGGCACCGACTTAAGAGGAAAACGCTCTTGACATTCCGTATACGTCGCAAATGATACTTTCGTCTGTCGGCATGGCTCCTGAAGCATTTCGTCATAACTTCCTCGGTGTAAGAGGGTTCCTTTAAGACACGCGGAACTGGAAACATCGGCTTATCTCCGTGCCGTCGCCTAAGCAGATGAGGATATTGCAGCGAGCGAGCGAACACATTCATCCGATGCGAACTCACGGATGGGAGATGATCCCTCTGGGTAGAGTTCTTCGCAAAATTCGAGTCGTGAGATGAAAGCACAAAGAATTTACTGCGTTCTCGCGGCGTAAGAAGGGTAAGGGGCCGCGGTGCTCTTATCGCGCGCGGAAAACGCAACGAGAGAAATGCGCTCTAATCCCGTACCGCCCATAAATACCCGTTACTATACTGTAAGAAGACCGGCGGGGGATTTATTGTACGCTTTACTTCGGCAAGAATGGATATTCGACGGGAAAGCGCAATGAAATTACAGGCGCATCGTAATGCGCTAACTGTTAAGAGGAGCAGGAAGCTCGAAATCTCCTTGTTTCGTCATCACAATGCGACGTCGATGCGGTTGGATGGAATTAACGCGCGTCGGGACTCCGAATACGATGTTTTGTCGAGTGAGAGAGATAAGTGAAATGGCATTTCGCCAGCGAAAAGAAAAAGAGAAGGATAGTCGCGAAAATGTCGAAACGTTGTCTCGGTGACAAGCTCGTTGCTCGACGAGCGAAACGAAGGATCCTTATTATCCGCGGTAAAATTCAGACTACAATTTCCTGCTCGTGGAAAATTTTCTCGAGAACAAGCATAATTTCGATGTTGAATTAGTAAATAAAGTAACGTACATAATTGATAAGATCCATAGATACTTAATTTCTCAATTAAATTATAAATATTACAAATTATGAAATTGATCGATTCTAGCTGCAAAATTCCACGCTGATTATTCACGTTCATGGATATTTGCGATACATTCTTATAATAAAATTTTAATCCTTCCATCAGTAAGCGAATTTTTTGTCTCTACTTGGAAACTTACGATGTTGTTTTTGGCACTTAGCTGAGTATACGATTTCTACTTTTCGTTTTACAGAAAAAGAGAGGACGGATTTACACCATCGTCAAGTATTCATGTCTTCGAGTTATATAGGAGTCGAAAGCCAAGGAACGCGAGAAATCACGTAACGGATCGTATACAGTAAAGCGAATGGTATACGTCCTGAGAACGTCCTCGTGGCATATGTAGTGAGGCTTCGTAGGTTCCCAAGGTGCATCCTATGTATAACTATCGTGGCTTGCACGTACTACGCGGACCGACGAGAATGTCAACATGCCGGCATGCGATGGTAGATACTGATGTAGCGCCTGGTAGGAGCGTATGTACGTAAAGCTCGCACATTAAAGACGATAATGGGCAGGAGATGACGACCAGGAGATCACGGTAGATGACGGCAAATGCACGTGCAAACGCACGTAAAGTAAAATTTATGCTGCGACTCCCCTACGGCTAAGTCTCTTCTGTCGGAACAGAAACACGATACATAAAGTAAAGAAAAGGAAAGAAAAATAGATGTTGGAGATACGATGGTAAGAGAACGATCCAAGATAAGAGAATGGAATTGCGATCGGTTAATTTAAAAAGGGAGAAAAGCAGAAGACGTTTATTTACCCCGAAATAAATCTTACGTCCTATGTCCTGTAATTACCGAGAGGAAGCGAGCTCTATACTTTGGCTTGTAAACAATAACGTAAAGTGAAAGAGATGAAGCTGAAGATAGTAAATTAAAAATTTCCAAAAAGGAAAGAAAATTAAAAAAAAAAAGAAAAAGAATATTGCAAGATTGTTACAAACAGAAGACTACTGTTAGTTTAATTTCTTCTTTATTACAAACGTTAAATTGATATAATGACATAATGATTTTTCGCGGATTAGCTCATTTTTAAATTAAGAAACGCAGCTTAAGAGAAAGAAGAATGAAGCAAGTCGGATCAAAAAGAATTTTCAATCTCAATGTTACCTTTTAATTCTATTCCGTCTCTTATTAAAACAAAGATTGACATCGTGTAGCAAAATAAGCAACGAATAAAGCAAATAATTTTCTCGCATAATAAGCGAGATGAAAATAACAAAAGCACAATGTAAAAAGCCGTGTTCCTTATTAATGCACAAGAAACTTACTCGTTATGAAATAATCGTACGGTCATTTCTAAAGCTGTAAATGCGAACTTTTTTAAATCAGTCATTGTGTGAGAGAGCGTTAATTTGTAAAGAAATGAAGTAAATGTGAACGCGGAAAAGTTCGCGGGAGAAAATTACGTTTAATCGATCGAATATCGTTTTAATGAAAGAACTTTAATCAGAGAAACATTCTTGTCGGACATTCGCACCAACGATATTATCAAATGTAAGTGCAAAAACGATTTACGATAAAAATCCCCGTTATCAAGACATTGAGATATTAAGAATATATCGTTTGTGCAAAAAATGACTGAAATTGGAAATTCATACTTTCCGTACAAAAATTAATGTTATTACATATATATGAAACAGTTTAATAAGATTAATTTATATTCAACGATATAATTTTATACTTTAAATGACAATTTTCTGATACTATTATATTTTAACTGTTTTTTAAAAACATGTTTACTTCTTATTGATATAATTTTTTATCCAGGTTCTAAATTGTCCCTTTTTTTGTATAACTTTTAAATATAATATAGAAAAATTTTGTTACATCCTTAAGCAAATGTCTGCTAGCATTCCGAGGCTCTCGGATCGATATATGTTAGCTATTAAGCTAGCCAACATAAGCACAATTACATGAGATGTATGGAAGATTTAGTGCCCTTTATGTGCTAATTTATGTGCTCTAATAACCCCTATATCCTATATCGCTTTTACTGAAGCAATCAACAGAATCTCATGAAACTTTTTACACTGTCCTAAAAAATATATTGCATTCTGATTTTGTACTCCATCTTTTACGCGCGAAATCAATCACAAAGAGTGCAAAAGAAAAGTACCGAAAATAATAAATATGTAATTTCTTGTAACAAAAAAACTTTATAGGATTATAGAAATATTGTAGTAATTATTTTCTGCGTGTAACAGTATTATAAGAAAACATTAATTATTTTCCATACTTCTTTCTTGTATAACACGTATGTTTTAGGGTTGTTTTTACGCATAAGGTATGCAGTACAAAAATTGTCAGCTGAGTATACTTCGTAAAATAGTATATATGATATTTAAAAAAAAATTTTATACAAGATTTTGCTGACTGATAGCAAGAGGGACATATAGACTGGACTCTTTTCTATAAATAAGGGTAGAGCAATGAAATCAATCAATATATGTATATTGTATGAGTAATAAAAACATTAAATATGTTATAATTGAAAATTGATTAAAATCGTTAATATTCTTGGTATATACTTATTTTCTTCTGTATGACATATATTTTATTTTTAGAATAAAGGATAGTACACCGAAATTTAAATTAATGTATATTAAGTACATAATTAGTACATAATTACTAAAATTTAGTATAAATGTTTTATTATTATTATAAGTGTATTATTATAAGTGTTTTATTATTATAGTAGTATAATTTAAATAGACATTCTAATTTTTTACGAGTTTAGCATAAAACAATTTTTTGCTAAACGACTAGAGCAGTAAAATTAGGATTAGAATAATAAATTACATAGGTAGCAAGCTACGTCATTTTGTCGTCATTTTGATGTCAATGACGTCATGTTGACGTCAGCTTGCTACCTACAGAGTAAAGAACATTAAGTTTCATGTGATTGTGTTCCTGTTAGCATGTTAGCTTAATAGACGTTGGATCAATCTTGGAAAATTCATGTTCTTGTTTCCAAAGATCGCTGCTGTCTAACGCGTATCGTAAATTCTGTAGACGATAAATTGACGCGTCGAAGATAATTGATTACTTGTCCATCGGTGAGCACGGACAGTCATGAAAAGTCCAAATTTGCTATCGTCGAGCTAGTATATTATCACGATGCTCTAAGCAAACTGTATATCAGAAGATGTCATTTTCTATTTTCGTGCAACATTTTATGAGTGTAGGTAACGTATAAAACTCAAACAACTTTTTCGCTATTTCGAATATCACGTTGATATCGTCAGATATATATCACCGTTTCACTCCGTTGTGATGAGCTCAGCAAAATCCGCGGAAAATTTTCACTTTTCACCTTTTCGTTCCTACACGAAGATTATATCCGATCGATTTCCCGAACAAGCACGAAAATACAAATCGCTTTCGACAAGAGCGAGGTTAGCGACTTTAAATATTATGATTTACGTTCCATATTATAATCTGCAATCTCGAAATAATCACGTACGCTTATTTGTGCAAAAAAAAAATGTTTCGGATAAATTCTCCGAATTTATGCTTCAATTACTTCACGATCAACTACGCGAATATTTGTACGGTAGAAGTATTAGTTGATGGCTTACTGATTGTGAGAAAAAAATAATATTTTGTGCTTATATCGCTGATAAGTAAATACACTGTATGATGGATGGTCGAAAAAACACTTTATCTCTCTTCGCAAAAGAGAACTCCCGAAAAGCTTTTCCTTAATGACTAATGAGTTATGTCAAATCTAATCCATTTTTCCTTTCGCGTCCATACAAGTTCCCATTACACAGGGCAAATACACCGCAGAAATCAGAAAAACTAGAAGTGAGGGTAATTTTCCCGTAACTATTCTGTTATATGCCTTTACGTTATATTAATATTGTATTATGATTTCAGTTTCTTACTGTTAATACAGGGAGTATCGAAATTCGGGAATCAAAATATCACAATAAGAAAGTCATTAAAAAATTAAATAAAAAAGTTATTTGCAATTTTTTATTTTAAGCAGTAATCTTTTAGACATAATGATTTAAATATGGCTAATTACAGACTACATTTAGACTATTATGAATTATGAATATGCTGAAGCGAGAGAATTTACCAATGCTCACTAATACATGTCGCGCGTGATTAATGGACAGATGGTCGTCTAAACGTAATCTATAATTAGCTACATTTAAACCCTTATATCTCAAACCTTACTGCTTAAAATAAAAATTTATAAATACATTTTTGATACACTCTACATACAGAATTTCCGTTTTCAGGTACGTTAATGTTTACTATAATAATAGACTCTTTAGAGCAAACTAAAAATGAATTCCTCTGCAGGGAATAATGAATATTAAGAAAATAGTTAATAATGAGAATTAAGGGATTTTCGCGAAATTTGGACTTCCCAAAATACACATGAATAATAACGCTAGATTATGAGCTTTAATAGCTATTTGAAAAGGTGCTTACATGTGCATAATAGTTAATTAAAAGGTTATATCAACCTAATAAAATCTAAATTTAAAATTCTTTTTAAGTCGATAATGTAGAATTCATTTCTACTTTAGGGATATATTATACAATATCTAAATTCTCTCTCTCTCTCTCTCTCTCTCTCTCTCTCTCTCTCTCTCTAAATTTTTTACTTTTTAAATATTAAAGATTTTAAATGTAGATTTTGGAACAATTTACTCCGCAGCGGCATGAGCTCACAGATTTTTGGAGACGGACATGATGGAATAAAAAATAAAACGTTTTTTCATAACGTTTTTTTAGATAGAATAGCGAAAATGTAATATTTTTTGTAGGATTGTAGGATTTTTTATTAAGAATTGAAAAAAAAATAAATTAAATTTAAAAATTAAATTTAAAGAAAAATTTATTTTGCTTTAAAAAACGAAATTAAAATTTTATTTTGAATAAATGAATTAATATATAAAAAAATCCTACGTTATTTCTTGCTACTTAGAAGAAAATATTTCACTTTTTTATTTAAGGTCATTCTTGCCATAAAAAAATCTGCCACCTATTGATCATGCTGTAGCATGGAAGAAATTATTCTATGTTGCCTATATTTCTTATTTAAAATTTTTAATACGTAGTAAATTTATAAGAAAGAAAAGAGAAGAAAGCTTTGATATTATACAATATATCCCTAAAAATAAAAATTAATTCTACGCAGAGAAAGAAAGTAATTAATTTTTTTAAAAATCTTGAATTTTAGACACACACACACATATACCCTGTCGGATAATATATCCTTTAACAACTCAATAAAATGACGAAAAAGTGTTAAAAATATTTCATTCCTTACTTTACAGTCAAATGTCATATAGAAACGCAATTAGTGTCACGCGCACGTAGTCAATCCATAAAAATAGACCCACATAACGTAAAGACCCATATAAACGTAAAATCCACTTTGCTTCAGTCACATATAACAAAATAAAAAGGAATAAAATTCTTTCGTACAATATTAGACTTGTCCTCGTTAAAAGTATGCTCATTAAAGACTTTTATATAATTTTTGTAGAGAAAAATATTTGTGCAAGCATAAACCAACTAAATCACAAAACCAGAGCAGTGGCATTACGACATGTTTATTTAGTCTAAACAGTTCTACATTACGGAAATCCACAATTTTCGCAAGTAGTATTATTCATGTTTTCACCGCATTATAAAGTGTAGCCAAGTAATGCTGCGCATCTAATGCTCACCAACAAGACTTTCTCAACATCATATATGTATGAAGGCTATTGTATAAGTTTAAAAGTAATATATATACGTATATATATATATATATATATATATATATATATATATATACATACACACGCACACGCACGCGCGCGCGCATACACACACACACACACACACACACCAAAATGCACCATTTCACACTCTACCAAAGTTTCAAAGGATCTAATAAGCATTTGCCACCGCAAACAATTCTGTTACAGCGGAACAAACGCGTTGAAAATGTAAGGAAAATCAGAGGGAAGTGCAATAAATTACTAGTGTCAGCTCTGATATCGTGCAATTCATTCAAATACACCTCTCAGTTGGGTAATATGCTTTACAGATTGATGTTAAACTACTGATTTTCCTTTGTGGCGCTTTTAATTAATTTAGAATCCCTCAACTTTTCCTTATAATATGATATGACAACATTGTGTAATATGATTTATTATTATACTCAAGAACTCAATCTAGATAGAAATCGATAGTAGGAATATAATATATAAATTGTACTATTGTGTAATAAATATAATAAAAAAAATTTTTCTCTTCCTCTCTCTCACATAAAATTATAAATAAAAAGATCTTATTTTTATTTCTTCTTTGTTTAATAGTTATAAATAGTTTTAAATTTCTATTTTAAGACTTTGAATTATTAATACTTTAAAGGAGGTCTTCTCGTTAATTTGCGCAATATAAAGACAATTTTTTAAAGAATTTTTAGGAGAAAATGCGATAGAGAATTTAAATTTAATAAGTTTCTATTTATATCTTAAATTATAAAAAATTATATTTAAAAACATAAACAGATATTTATTTTTGTTACGTCTACAAAAAATAAATCTTCTCTTTTAAAATTATTAATACCATAGCATAGATAAAATAAATACTCTGAAACATATTTTAAACACCTATTTTATGTCAATTGATTAGAAGACTCCCTTAAATACGTAACCAAGAATAGAAAAATCTGAAAGAGAATAGAAAAAATATGAAAGAGATATTCAATGAATTTCTGCTAAAGAAGAATTGATTGCAGTTTCCCTAGAGGCAAAAATTTATCCAGCAGAGAGTTTGAATTTTGGAGCATAAAATCATCCTGCATGACACGAGGTCATCGGCTGGGAACGTCAATATGTTAAAACTATAGTGCGGCGAAAAATTATCGGATTTAAACGAACGGGGCACGCGAAACAATCGTCAGGATGATATGTATCCGATATGCGCCCGAGCGAACGCGCGAAGATATAGGTATATAGGTATAATAATTTATAAACGCAAAAGCGGGAGTGGTGTAAAATCAATCAATTTGACTTTATCATCGACGCACATAAGACAAGCCGACTATAATAAAAATTAATGTCTAACATTGTGCTAAGCAAGCAAAAGGGAGATAAACGATGTGGAAACCAGGAAAAGGGCTGATCGTGAGAATCGCGAAGGAAAGTGCCTGGTGTAGAAATAACAGTTCGATAACAGGTTCCTGTTCTTACTTGGATAACTCACGTGGGAATGTCACGATGAATCGTCTTGCTCTTGAATCTCCGCGGATCTGCGCAACATATTTTTCGAAAATCCTGAAAGAAGAAGGGTTGTATGAAAACGCGCTTTTATTTTATTTCGACCACTCGGGATTTAATGGAAGTACCCGTGCACTTCTCTGATGTCACCTTATATGAAATGTCTACTTCTACCTCTACTACTAAAGCCATTATTTCTGAAAATTTATCCTTCTGGAAAGTGATGAAAAAACAAATGAAATGAACTGAAAGTGAATGTTTCTTGATGAATGTCTTCAGAAATAGACTTTTACTTTAAGGCGTGTCATATCACATTTATTTCACATTAAAGTATTATTATTAGGTGTTGGAATTAATTCGTAGCGTTTTACAAGTGATGGGAAGTACTTTCATTAATGTATTTTTTAATGCTCATGTGAAATAAATAACATTCTTTCATTAAAAAACGCTACGAATTAATTCCAACACCTAATAAAAATGTAGAAAGGGTTTTTTTCTATGTTCTAAATTTTAAAAATTATTTTAATTAATTATAAATTTCTGTACAAATTATGCAACACATGACATTTTCACATATCAATCTTCTCATGCAGTTTCAATCATTTTGCTGATGAAGGCGGCTAAATATTAATATTTTGCTATCCAATTTGCAAAGGTAGATAATTTAATATTAGTTTCTCGGCATTAATTTGCATCGTTGATAAGTTCGACGTCGATCGACCGATTCATGCAAGAGGAACATCTCTGTTAGAACTAAAGACAACCAGGAATAGAAGGAATGAAGAGAGAGATATATGTATATATATGTATATATTATATATATATATATATATGTACAGAGATAGGTTTGTCGAATTTCATGGGAGAGCAGTGTAATGAAATCGGCGCGTACCCGGAAGTGACATATCCGGCTGGTTGCGGTAGGTCAGACACGTACGTAACCAATATTCAGAGTGTTCATGTGGCATACCAAGGACTTTCCACGACTACCACGAAGCCAACCAGCCACGAGTCTCGTCCCACGGGTCGCCGTCTACACAACCCCTCAGCATCCGGAAAGTTCGAGAAACCAGGATTCCATGTTGGCATGCTCGTTCTCCCCTTCCTCTTGCGCTGACCATCGCGCGCCCAAACTACCCTTCGACCAACGACCTACTAACCAGCCTTGGTTATTCCAACCGGTGTAACAATGTGTTTGCTGTCGTGGTATTTAAACTATTTCAACGCGACACGCACGAGTTAAGTAATGGATAATGCTCTGTTTCACCGAGAAAATTAACAATTCGTCGTCCCGTTTATTCTTCATTTTCTTTTAATACACATATGCATTGAGAACAATGTATTTTATTGAAACAATCATAAGATTCGAAACAACACTTTTTATAGGATCAACGTAAATAATTGCATTAGTTAGCGTCAATGATTTCCTGTTAACCTGAAATGCCTGAAATTGAGTGAACATCGATTAATTTCTAAACAATTTACCGTCATTCTATTTTGAAAAAAATAAAAATTTTGATGTAATCAGAAAAATAAGCTTGCAATCTAAAAAGTTTGATGACAAAAATTCTATTCACAAATTATTTTAATTTATAGCCAATAACATTATTATAACGTGCATGGAATTGGATTGAAGTTAACGAATAAATTTAAACATTTGATTCAAGATATTTATAATATATCAGATTTTATCATTTTTAATACCACATCTTAAAATGTAAGAAATAGTCTACAAAATTATATCTAGATTCAAGAAAAGCAATAAAGGATTTTTGTTAAACTGCATCGATAGAAATAATGAACGCAATGAACGTTAAGCCTCTTTCTCGTTTTAAGCTTCGTTCTACAGCATTATTGGTTCTTTCAATTTGTAACTCTACAAGACGAAAGCGAGTTGCATTACGCGGCTGAATTGACTATCCACCTTCCTTGTGAACAAGAAAGTTTTAATTGGCTCTAGTGGCAAACGCGATCGTTTCGAAAACTGCCGTATCAGCTCGCAAATACGATTGATATAAATTAGTAGTAGAGAAAGATAGAGAATAGAAAGGAAGAGATAAGCGTTTATTTACGCTTCCAAATATGAAATTTTTTTCTTTTAAAAAGTATAAAAGAGAATACACTATACCTTTAAACATCATTATCAATAGAATGAGATAATTAAAAAATGCGATTATTTACTTATTTCTATGCGATTAGCATAAAAGAATTTTTAATAACTTATCGAATGATATAATTAATGAGAATGATAGCAATTAATATAATTAAAACAAAACAAAGAATTAAAAATTGTAAGTACATCGAAAAAAATGCAGCAATGAAACGACAGTGATGCATATGCAGTGAAAGAAAATCTTTCACCATCATGTTATCGCTATCGTCGATGACCTTCTTTGAAAAGGAATTAAAGGATTCTTACGTTATCTTTGCTCGAATGAGCAACGGCTAAAATCTCTCTCCTTCCGTTCGTGGAAGCCTGCGTGTCGAACAATCACGCTTGTGCACACATACAAAAGCTCGGGCCAAGCTTTTGTTCCCCTTTTGCTTTTAAGTTCTTCGATGAAGTTCGAGAATACAGATGAAACCCAGGCCGTGTTAGCAGCCATATACGCGTGACATTTCAAGAAACGAAAGAGAGAAAGACAGAGAGAAAGAACAGAGCAGAAAGAGCAGAGCAAAGAGAAAGAGAGAGAGAGAGAGAGAGAGAGAGAGAGAGAGAGAGTCGAGAAGAGACAAACATACCATAAGAGAAGATGAATGCGAACTCGCAGTCGAGACAGAGAAAAAGGGCAAGAGAAGAGCAGTTGGGAAACGGAAAGGCGAGCAGAAGGAAGGAGAGAAATCGGAGCTGACGGAACGGACGGACGTGGTCGTGCCATGAATGAAATGAGACTTTGGACGACCGCTGGGAAAGCCAAGTGCATCTATTGCAGTCGAGTTAGTTGGCGGTGCAAAGGAAAACTCCGGTACGTGCCTGCAGAAAGCATAAATTCCAGATATTCGTACTAGCGATTTACATTAGTACAGTAAGGAGATCGACTGTAATATCGCTATGTACATCGATATCGTAAATCAAAACTTATATGGTGTGAGTTGAAAGCAAGATGGGAAAGAGTGCATAAAAACACACATCACTCGAACTGTGACTCGAAATGATATAAAATTTTAATAAATAATTACGTAATGTACATTAATAAATATTAAAGGATTAAATCGATTTCTTGAGTTAAATAACATTTTGTTACTTCCATATGCAACCCATTTCTGTGATCAAATTGTTTTACTTTTTCAAAGTAAATATCCTGTTAATGTATGCACTTAATAAATAACAAACTGAATTTGAATGAAATTTAACTTCATTGCTTTAGTTGAATTATCGATATATTGAATAAGAGCCGAGGTAAGAGCACTTACGGCCTATAGGAATGATTAAAAAAGACTCAAATTGGATGTAATTTGTCATTATAAATTTAACAGCGTATGACATAAACTTGCGAAGGTTATCTTCAGACGTAAGAAAATATGGAACGCACCGGAATATAGACAAAGCTTTAATGTCTACAATTATGATCATAATATATGAATGACGGGATGTGCGGAGTGATATTTCAAATAATTGATGAAGATATTTAAAAATAAGTGACTATGAATAGCCGCTACGAATATGCCAAAATATCTGTCCTTGCGTAAAATATCTGTAAGCCCTTGTGATGATACGATGTCGTATATCGATGAAATAATTGGCTACGCGAATTCATTGCGTAAACAACGATGCGAAGTAAATATGAACAGGCTGATGCGACGCACATTGACGATACTGTTGTTTTGTTGGCTAAGTGCAAACAAAATGCGTTAAAAGGTAAACAATTGTAATTACAGATACTCAAAAAATAATTATTGAAGAAGAGTGTTTAAAGGGAAAATATAAAAATATCCTACACTAGAAGTGAAATATAAGATAGCAATTGCAATTTTTGATTGACTTCTACACCCCTATGGGATGTATTAGATAAAGTCTTCATGATGAAGAATAAATGATAAAAAAATTAAACATATTTATATAACATATTTATCCAACTCGTCAAATTGTTGACCCTGATATAAAGATCGGATATCTTCGTGTGGAAAATTGAACGTTTAGACACGAACTTTAATGTGCCATTTTTTTTAACTTACCGCAGATCACGTGATTTGATAAAATCCACCATCGTGAAATTATCGGCAATCTACCTTTTTTCTCTGGCCTTTACATTTTTATATTAAAATAACACCGAACTCAACCATCAATGACGCTGATCGTGTCGCTGGCTACAGGTAAGCTGTTATTAACTAATTGTGAAAGACTCTGGTTCCGAGGCTGAATAGAGCGCTTGATTTCATGGCCGCGATATTGTGGTTCTTGCGTGCATTTAAAACTACCTCGGAACCACCTTCAACACCCGCTCGGGAAATAGATTTGCACATGCTCACCGCAAAAAAAGTGTTCGACGATACGAACGAATTTCAAAATGTAACTTCGTTTTATCTTGCGTCTATATTTTGTGAGCGTTTAATAGATTCGACCTAAATTATTTAAGCTCTTAGATGAGAGCTCGGCAAATATAATTACCTATCCATTGTCTGAATTCGTTAAACTTCTGTTTGCTGCTGAAAGTACATCGTACATGACGTATATGGAAATTATCTATCTTACTAAACAAACTTGATTTAAATGGAATATCTCTTTGATCCCGCTCAAGAATTAAAAAAAGCTATATATGAGTTATATCAAAGAAAAAAATAAAGTGGCATTAAGAATTGAAAGATTATTAAAATAATTTGTTTACTAGAAAAAAAAGCTTTTATATCAGATTAAGAAAAAATTACACGATAATAAGCTATATGTTAATATTAATTAATCGAACTTTTGTCCGCGATTTACGTTTATTTAATTAAAATATATTGCTCATTTGTTATAACAATGATACAATTAAAAAAAGGATATTTTCTAGAAAATAAGTTTGAATGTTGTGACTCATAAAAAATTGTTTTATAATATTAATTTTGTAATATTAAAATACAATTGTAATGTAATAGCTGATTGTAAATATAAACAGAAGTAAATAAATAGAAATATGTTATTTTAAAATATATGTTCTTTATTATAGGTTTTCATTATTTTTCTATAGGGTTGCTCCGATATATATGTCGCATCTATCAAAAACTTAATTTATTAAGTATTATTTACTATCTTTAAAGTAAACGAAATATATCAGTAAAAACTTTGTACTGTCTACTACTATGAAAAAAATATTAGAAATATTTATTTTTCATACTAAAAATAAATTTTTTGAAACCCTTGCATTTTTGCCGTATATCTCATAGGGATGGGATATATAGCTACTGATAGGACGGAGAGGGTATGTACGGCTTATGAAAAATTTATAAATAATGCATATAAATAAGACGTAAAACGACACAATAACTTATAAAATATGTTTTTAAAGTTTTTTTAAGGAATAGGAATGGTAAATATGTATATGAAATAATAAATAATAATTACAATCTTCCTACATATATTACAAGTGTTATGATATTAAGTACATATTTCATATAATGCGTTTATTGCATTTAGTGCACTGAATTCAATCGCGCACTTTGTATGTTTTGAGCATAAATTCCGCTCGCTAAAAATGCCATATATCCCAAACAAGTGGGATACAAGACAACAAATTAAACAAAGAATACGAAAGCAAAGCACTTGTATTTTTTATACAACATGCTTTACTATTCCATTACACGTATCACGAAAAAACCATTAAGTCTTTTACACCCTACAGTAATCATTTTATGTAGACTTTAATTTATAATGGCATTACTAATTACACCGAAAAATCAATTCAACACAAATAATTTCACAATAATTTCATTAATATTAACATTAATATTAATAAGAAACTGAAATCACACAATACTAACATAAAGGCATGTAGAATAGTTACAGGAAAATTATCTCCCCCCCTTCTATTTTTTTTGTTTTCTGCGACGTATTTGCCGGAGTTACCCTAAGAAATAAAAAATAGTAATTTTTAAGTTATGTCATTGTTGTAAACATGAGCGATATGTTTACTTTAATTTACTTACGATTAATTTACTTTAAATTAATTAGAGTTTACGCAAGGACACAGGAAGAATATGTATCTAGATCTAATTATATATTGATTTTTATATATTGATTTTGTGAACAGTCATACCGATACATAGTACGTAAATAACTCCAGTACGGCCTATATGTATGAAAAGACAGCGACTAGTTAATAACAGAGCCACATAATATATGTAGACTACAAATCGATAACACAATTAGTGTGCTATTTCTACGTAACATTACCCATTCCGAAGTACATTTATCAGCGTGTACTTAATCTATCTAATTGTAAGTGCAATCTAAAAGAAAAGAAAAATGATAACAGCTTTATCACTTCAACTGTTTACCTTTTAAATTAATGACTATATTAGTTTAAAATTCTTTTTACTCATTTTAATTATCTAATTGTACGTTAATAATTTTACTTTGGTTACCTAATTAATTGCGTTACTTCGTTGGGCTAAAAATTATAAACAAATAAAATTATTTATTAAATCAAATGGAATTATTGCATTAATTTATACGTCATGAATTGTTCGTGTACCACGATTTTATAATGCCAGAATATCGTCGGAAAATGACTGTGAACGTCTTGAACGATCTTGAAGATTCTTTCGAACGGGATTTTTTAAAAGTAAAAGCTCCAAAAGTAAAGTGCCTTTAGAGATTACGCTCGGATACCGCGCCACATCTCGTATCTATACGGAAATTCTTGCTTTGCAACCATTTCCGCACGCTCGAGCAGAGGCTTCTGCGAATACCGCGATACGTTTCAGTCTTCGTGAGTCACGTTTAGCCTATCTTGGCAGCTTTCGCTTTGTTCTTCCGCGATACTCATGCCGCGATAACACGCGATCCAAAATCCAGGTGAACTCTCGTGAGAGATCGAGTAAACCGCCGATCACAATCACGGGATACAGATGTGCTTGGCAGACATTTTTCTTATATTTATTTTCAAATCGTTACAAATCTATCTTTACGTACGCATTGTATGTAATGCGATGTATCTCCATTTTTTTATATAATTAAAAAATTAGATCGAAGTTGGATTTTATTTAATTTATTGAAATATGTTTTTAAATCGCAACACAAATGATTCTTCTTAAGGATTCCTTAAGGTTCTTCTTAAGAAATCAAATGAGATAACAGAAAGTTGTTTAAACTCTGTAAAGGTTATGAGAGAGTTATAAATAATCGAAATTTCTAAAAAAACATATTGGACAAGTGAATGAAGAATTAAGATTAATCAACTGTCTAAGATTTAAATGTAGAGTTCACAAAGTCGCGGATGAAAGATATTACACATTAAAACGTGGTTCCTATAGCAAACGCGCCCGCGAATGCCAACGGCATACTCAATTAATGTTTCACGAACTAATTTAACACGGGGAAAATGTTCTCGCACGCTGGAAGACAAATCGAGACCTTTAAACTTTTGTTCCCAGTAATTTGCAAGAACTTATCTCTCGCAGCAAGAATTTCATATTTTCGACGTGAGATAAAAATTTTGAATTTAAAATCCGAATGTAACCGTGCAAAATGAAGGAAACGTTACAAGCGAGTTTAACGGTGTCATTATTCTTAACGATCTTCGAGGAATTAAATACACCGATGGCCAAATCAGTTAACCGCAGATTTGTTCAGAACGTCGCACATAAAGGGTTCGACGGAATATTATGAAACCTCAAATGCATTGTTCCAAGTTAAATTGAGTCTTATGACAAATAAGAAATGAATTATTCATGGCAGATTTGACACAATATCTCTTCGATATTGACTTTATAATTTAATGGACCATTGACTGCCGATCGAACTATCAAACATGTATATGTATTCTGGCTTATGCAATCAACTGAATTTAGTCACAAGGAAAAGGCAATTAATTTGTGAAGATTTGAATAATTTGTTATTAATTTGATTTAATGCAATATTTATATAAAGTTTATATTTTGCTCATATAAAGTTCCGTTTTAAACAAAATTTCGCCTATTTTATCTATGTTAGTCTTCCATTATATTAGCGTAGATAGTTCCTTTATGTTTATTTTTAATCATTGTGTTTTATTGATAATTATTTACATATTTGCAACAATGTACCCTATTTAAAAAAAAATGTAAAACTCTTAGTATTAAACGTTAATACTTTTTTTCTCGTGGACAAAAAAATAATGTGTTAAATATATTATCGCAAAAACTTCTATAACTGATTATTTTTTTAACTCTGAAAAAATGCACAGCAATTTTTTTAACTCTGAAAAAATGCACAGCAATTTCACAATTATTTAGCAATTAATAATATAATTAAGAATAAATATAAGTTCAAAATTAATATATAAACTATCAGACTAAAAGAATTATTTAGACTGTTGTTTAATCGCTAAAATTATTATCAAAATCAATACATATAAATTATAATTACAGACGACGTTTCGATTCTAAATGTGTTAAAGATTTTCATGTGTAGTGAAATTAATATTTGTCCTAAATTCTTTTTTTAATCTCGCTGTCGGCCAAATGTATATATTACATAATAAAACATAAGCTGTTCTTCCTCCAATATGTTTCTGTCCCTAAATTATTAGATTGACCTGTCTTGAGCGTTCGTTATTTTTCAATAGCTCTAATAACAATTATTTAGCGTTATAACCTTAGCGTTATTTCCTTGTATTCCGAAAATCTTAAAATAATCTCAAATAGCTTGTCAGTACATGTATATGAGAATTGTTCTCAAACTGCTTTAGGGTAGATTCTTTTCGCGGATGTCGTCGCCGCCTGAAAATGACGCACGTGTACATATACAGGACCAAGAGCGATTCTATTGTTGGATTGAACGTTGGCGTACTCTGCTCGAGGCAGATGCTTAAATCGAGATTAAATCCAATTAAGTTCGTCATCGGTGCCTGTACAACTCTCGTCGTACGAGAACGATTCCCGATCTCATCCGGCGATGAAAGAAAATCGATTTACTTGCGTAAAGATGTTCCTCTGACAAATTTATAGATTTCTCTTTTCATGACGTGCAAATAAATAAACAAAATATTATCACAGACAAGAAATATTTTGTTATAAGATTAACTTAAACTCAAGAATAAAATTTCGTACAATATTTCCTTTTTTAATTATCTGAATCAGCATAAAATATTT